>NW_025919820.1:0-7001 GCF_907164915.1 Impatiens glandulifera | reverse complement strand
TAAATTCATGTAATTCAACTTAGAATATTAACATTTGTTTAACTGCAATATTAAACATTATTTTCTTCACATGAATTTACTAGTTAAGTCTATAATCCAAAATCAGAATGGTTAAAATTGGACCTATTTTCAAAATCCTCTAACCGAAACTATGAGCATTTTTTTTAAATTTGTGCAACAATTCATTCCATTGTAACACGTCGAGCTTCAGATACCCATGCTTAGGTTACTCTTGGAGAGCCACGTCATCGAGGAGGACTAGTTCAAGTAGAGAAATAGTCCTCTAATAGAGGATAAGAGGCTAGATGCTCTATGTAGGACCCATTCTTATCAACGTCGCATGTCAAGGGATTTTAACAAATAGGTTAAACCTCGACATCTGTTGGTAGGAGATAGTACTTTCTGATACTCGAAAGCTTCATGATTCAAGAGAGAAATTCTAACCGCCGTGGGAAGGAACATATGTCATAAAACAAGTTTTCTTAGGGGAGTGGTACGTCTTACTTCAATGGATTATGACGATCTCTACACCATATAATATTAATACACTCAAGCAGTATTATGTCTTAAACAAGGGTAGAGAAATCCTCGAGAGTTAGACCCCTTCTTTGAGCTATGGTTGTTCTTCGTTCATCAACCTAGCTATACTAATCACTGTCCCTAATGGATTGAGATATATGTATGTATCATCTTTCTTAGAAGGTAATACCTCTTGGGTGATTCTCGACCATAGGAGAATCTTTCTTCATTGTAATCTACATCTTTGTCCGCACACCGTAGGATTTATTAAAACTTATTTTGTCAAGAATTTTTTTTGTCATGACCCGCATTTAAATGCACACTTTTAAGAGTTCTTGAATCATTTGTCAAGAATCTTATTCTTTGTTATGAGCCGCATTTTCATGCACAGTTGTTAAGAGTTCTTGAATCGATTATTAAAAATCTTAATCATTGTTGTGAACAACATTTTCATGCTAACTTGTCAGAGTTATTAAATCGATTGTCAAGAATCTTATTTTCTGTGGTGAACCACATTTTCATGCGCACTTGTTTAGATTTCTTGAATCGATTGTCAATAATCTTGTTATTTATTGTGAGTTGCATTTTCATGCGCACTTGTTTAGAGTTCATAAATTGATTGTCAAGATTTTTTTATTTGTTGTGAGTCGCATTTTCATGCGCACTTAATTAGAGTTCTTGAATCGATTGTCAAGAATCTTATTCTTTACTATGAGCCACATTTTCATGCGTATTTTTGAGAGTTCTTGAACACGATTATCAAAAATATTTCCTTTGTAGTAAGCTACATCACTATGCGCATCTCTTGAGAGTTATTGAATGCGATTGTCAAGAATTTTCCTTGTTGTAAGCCGCATCGCTATGTGCATATCCTAAGAGTTCTGAAATGCGATCGCCAAGAATCTTCCTTGTTTCAAGCCATATTTTTATGCATGCATCTCTTTAGAGTTCTTGAATGTGATTGTCAAGAATCTTCCTTGTTGCGAGCCGCATTTTCATGTACACTTCTCCTGAGATTTCTTGAAACTCGGTTAAAAGAATCTTCCTTGTTACAAGTCGCATTTTTATACGCACTTCTCTTGAGATTTTTTAAAACTCGTTTGTCAAGAATCTTTCTTGTTGTAAGTTACAACGCTTTGCACATCTCTTGAAATTTTTGAAGACTAATTGTAAAAAATCTTATTCTTCATTGAATGTCACATTTCCATGCACATTTCCAGAGAGTTCTTAAAAACAAGTGGTAAAGAATCTATTTCTTTGTTCTAAGATGTATTGATATGAGCATCTTCTTAAGAGTTCTTGAAGACTGATTGTCAAAAATCTTATTCTTTGTTGAAAGTCGTATTGCCACGCGCATTTTCTAAGAGTTCTTGAAGACTGATTTACAAGAATCTATTCTTAGAGGTAAGCTACATTGCCAAGCACATTTCCTGAGAGTTCTTAAAGACTAATTGTCAAGAATCATATTCCTTATTGGAAGCTGTTGGGTCAAATTAGTTTGATTAACGTTATTTTGATGATGTATGAGTAAAACTTAACGATGATTAAAATTCAAATAAGAATAAAGATAAGCTGTCTATTTGTGTGTATGCAGATGCATTAGATTTTGCTAATTTAGACGTGGTCTAAGTAGGCTAATTAGACGTGTTTCTAGTTAGACTTGCTAGTCTAACAGATACGTAGTTAGACGTGTCAGTCTAACAGATATGTAGTTAAACGTGTCAGTCTAACAGATACGTAGTTAGACGTGCAAGTCTAACAAATACGTAGTTAGACGTGCCAGTATAATAGATACGTAGTTAGACATGCTGGTCTAACATATATGTAGTTAGACATGCTAGTCTAACAGATACGTAGTTATACGTGTTATTCTAATAGATACGTAGTTAGACGTGTCAGTCTAACAAATAGGTAGTTAGACGGTCTAGTCTAACAAATACATAGTTAGACGTTCCAGACCAATAGATACGTAGTTAGACGTGCTAGTCTAACAGATACATAGTTAGACATACCATTCTAACAGATACGTAGTTAGACATGTCAGTCTAACAGATATGTAGTTAGACGTGCAAGTCTAACAGATACGTAATTAGACATTGGTGTCTAACTCCTTCAGATTAGTCTAAAGTGATATGTAGTTAGACGCTACAGTCTAACTCCATTAGACGTAGTAGTCTAATGGGATGCAAAGTTAGACGTTGCAGTCTAATGGAGCATGTATAATGCCTCGCTTCAGTAGTCGCTTGAAGTTAGCATACATCTACCCACGATCAACTAGTTGTACGCTACTCCTGCTCCCCTCTTTCTTGCAGTCAAGTACGCCAACTATTTGCATCAAATGAATGAACGCCACATATGCGAACATTCTTCCCACTACTTGTTTAGTATAGGAAAATTCCATAAGGATATTCGGTGCACTACCATTTAGTACAGCCACGATCCATGAGCACAGAGTTTAATGTACTCTTATACTATGGAGGCTTTCCAATGAACGCTTGCCACATGTCCATGAAGAAGATTCGACCGTTGGAGTCCTTCTACTACAAATATATGCTCAAAGACAACTACCGAATCACTTGTTACTTTGCTCATTTTCTACAACCTTACAAGCGTACTCTTGCACTCACTAATACCTATCATCTTCTAAGTTGAAGGGAAAAAGAATAAAAAATTGTCTTGGTCAGTGAATATTGTTCTTAATAATTTAAGTTGAACAAAAGGTGCTCTATTCAACAAAGTGTTTAGGTAGATCAGTAAACTATATTTGATTCAAAAAAGTATATAGTGAAATTCTTCTGATTGTTGAAAGAAGGGGTGAAGTAAGATAGTTAGTTCTAAACATCCATAAACAACTTGCTGTGCTCCTTCCTTTTATCTTCCATCTCTAATTGGTTCAAAGCTCGAAACCCAAAGAAAAAGTTCTGCACTTGAATCGTTTCAAGAGTTTGTGAAGGTTAGCGAAGAATAGAAAGTGATATTAATCCCTAACAAGATTTATATCAATCCGTTTATCCGTAGTTGCTAACAATAGTCAGACCCCGTCTCTATTGATTGCACCGATCCTATCACAAGCCTTAAGAAATGTATCCAAACAAGCCTTAAGAAATTTCCCAAAAGTTGGAAATTGAAACTTTATATCCAAAATATTGGAGGGCCAAAATGGACGTTGACAAAAGCTTAGGGGCCAAATGAATTTGAATTCTTAGAAAATAATTTGAATTTGGAAGTTTGAGGTTAAAATTGAACTAAGGCTAAAAGTTTAGGGGTCTATTTAATTCAGAATTAAATATAATTCTAAATTATGAATTCCTAGGCAATTTCATATTTTTAGAAGCTCAAGGGTGTCTTTGAACATCTCCTAGATCTTGAAATGCACCAATATCGCACCGAAGAAACTATCTAGGATGTCGCTACAGAACTGGTCGTTAGTTCTTCCTCTAGTGACCAATGTTTGATGTTTCCAGTGACTTATAGAATTGAGAAACGAGGTTAGCCATGGCCTAACCTCTTCCTATAACTAGAATATATCTATCATAGGGACTCAAGTGGCTAGGATCACCAATAAATCAAACCATAATTTAAAAAACATACATCAATTCAAACATAAAGTAAATTGAAATGGAATTGAATCAACATCACATCGATGTTAATGTACATAATCGACGTCCTATAAGTATTACAATTTCATTGACATGAATAAGTCTACCTAAAGAAGATAGAATCAAAGATGAACTGAGGTTGAACATGATCTCTTCGGAATCTTCAAAGACTCGCCGAAAATAGATTACAAGTGTTATTTGTTTGGTTTCTTTCTCTCAAGTATCTCTCTTGCTCTCAACTGGTAAATTTAACAAATGAAAAATCTTCTTGTAACTAGAGAGTCGCATAATTTTTTCCTACATAATTAGTGTGATCCCCAAAAATTAACTTAGTGTGCCGAGTTCATTATTTGTATCATTTTGAGAGTCAATAGCCTGAGTGTGTTGGACTCTAGGTTCACAACACAAGTTTCTCATTATCTCGCTGATGTAAGGACTTTGCGTTTTCTACGAATTGTTCATTGTCTTTCGATGTGAGAATTTGATGATGGATAGAAATTGCTCATTATATCATTAATATGAAGACTCGTTATTTTTCCCCAGGACGTTGCTCGTTATCTTATGATATTTGAACATAATTTCATGGTAATTTATCGTTGATTTGATAAAAACAATTCTTTGATATATTGTTTCTTAATTTTCTTTTGGAATGTAAGAAATTAACATCTAAAACACAATTTGTATGTGTGATTTTTGGTAGGCTTTCGTTATTATGGAATAATTGAAACATGTGTAGTCAATATCCAAACTCTCATCCTAGTGCAATTACGATCAATGTGGTCCGATTTTCCACTTCTATCATCAATATAATGACTAGATCATCGTGATCAGGTAATCAATGAAACACAAGTGACACCACAACTCATGGTTGTTGTTTTGTTATCAAATGATTTCTATATATGATACTATTAGAAAGGTATCTCTTTGAATATGTCCGCCAAACATAGAACTTGTTATATACATCGACTTGCATATGTATATGGAGTCTCTATATAGGGACACAAGGTTATTTTATGCTATATTTGCATATATTGTTACTTGTAAAGGTATTTTGTAGGAATGTTGTTATTATCATGTATTTGATTCCGCAAAACACATTGTTGCCACGAAAGGTAGATCAGAAGATGCACGGCCCATGATGTATATTTATTCTCTTTTAAATTTTACATGTTGGAGTTATAAAATTATTTCATATTTGATCAGACTTGGACACACATTTTGCAAAGTGAGAGATCATCTTCTTCAAACACTGTCCAAAAGGGGAGTTCTGTAGACACTTAATTTTTACACCCAAAATAAAATAAAATTTCCCAGTCTAGTATGATGATCATACTTGATTTTAGGACCAGGGGAGCAAAAATTAAAATTTTATTTTGAAATTGGCTTAGAGTGACCCTTCAGTAGCGGTCCAAACGCAAATTTTCAAAAATACTCGAGCATTATATGTTTTCATACGTTTAGAATGACGTCTTGAAAAATCATAAACGTTTGAGTATAATATTGTTATTGGACAAAATATACCAAACAATGTCATTTTTAATAAAGACTCTGAATTTGAGAAACTTTAAATTTTAAGATTGTCTGGTTCGAAAAATATTTTATTTTGAAAATAATGTTATTGGATGATTTGGAAAGCTTGAAGAGTCCTCTACAATGTTTGTTTGTATCCGAAATGAAGTCGATGCTCTTAAGCTCCTCTAATCGGTAGTACAAGATGATGCAACCAAGACGAGATCAAACTAGACATGTCTACGGTGTATAACTCATAACTAAAGTTGTATTCTTTCTTTTTATATTGTGACCTATGGTTAGAAAGCTATGTCACAGCTCATTCGAATGGAACTGGTCCCACATCTCCATTTCAAGAATAAGGTGGTTAATTTAGCCTGACAACCCGTTGAAGGTTCACCCACTTTATTCTTATAGAGAACTAAAGCATGGGCAACTTTAAAAATTCATATCTTTTGTTTGGCTCAAGCATTTTGAATAAACGAGATACCATTGAAAATGCTTTTGAGTTAAATTTCTTTTAATATTAAATAATGCTCAAGGTTCGACTTTTAGCCCACACAAGGTCACCCGTAAGACAAGATGTTCACTTTGAGACCTTAGTTGTTCCATCGAGAATTGCATGGATTTTCAGACAGTCTTAAAGATTTATTCCAATACAAATGTGCAAGCTAATAATATCACATTTTCAATGCATCATGCCTCAACTTCAATGGTAGTTAGAGTCAAATGTCATGGAAATTAGAAGTTTCGGTTGATCCATGTTGATTGAAAACTAGAAAAGGCCTAACTTAAAAAATGTGTGACTCGGTCTACATTTGACCATATAGATCAAGAAATAGGTCAAATTTTAGCTAGGTCGGTTACCTACAAGGATAAAATAAGCCTAGGAGTGGCTTAATAGAAATTTAAGTTGTTTGACCTCGCCAACCGAGTTTCCAGTTTTCCTAAAATTCTAAAATCCTAAGTTACTATGGTCCAAGGGCATTTAAGAAGGTTATCCCATTAATTTGGACACAGTTGATTCATTTGATAAAATTACAAGTTACACAAGTGAGAGAAACTTGAGAGAAAAGCAACCAGAAGACGAAAAAGTTGAAGGCGATTCCAACGAGTTTCAAGGTTTTCCGGCGACTCCGAGTTTAGTCTGATTTGTTATGTGATTTTATTTCTTCAAGTGTGTCTCTTCAATCCAATGTCATTATATATCATGTAAGTCGTAAGTTATGTACATCGACGTCGACGATTGTTGAACACATTTCAGATGATTGTTGTTTGAATGATGTTTGATTGCTTGGTTATCCTTGTTGTTAGAGTTCCTATGATTTATTGAGTCTAGTTACAAAGAGGTTATATCTAATTTTGAAGCTCATA
>NW_025919819.1:0-7001 GCF_907164915.1 Impatiens glandulifera | reverse complement strand
GTGTTTTGAACGTGATTGAAAACTTGGATTCTTGCTCACATGTATAGCACTGTATGAGTCACTAAACACCACAAACCTGTCTTGTGCAATGCTTGTTTCTTTCAACAATTCTTTCATCCATCTCATTTCCTTATAACATTCAGTAATGGAAATATATTCAGCTTTTGTAGTAGACAAAGCAACACATTTCTGTAAACGAGACTGCCATAATACAGCTCCTCCTCCAAAAGTAAACAAATACCCTGAAGTTGATCTCATTGTGTCAATATCACCACTCATATCTGAATCAGAAAACCCTTTAACATGTGGCTTTCCAGTACCATAACACAAAGCGTATTTGGAGGTCCCTCGAAGATATCTCATTAGCCACTTAACCGCTTCCTAGTGTGTCTTACCAGGATTTGAAAGAAAACGACTAAGTACTCCAACCGCATTAGCTATATCTGGTCTTGTACAGACCATTGCATACATCAGACTGCCTATTGCTGAAGCATATGGAACACTGCACATTTTTTGTCTTTCCTCTTCATCCTTGTGAGACATTGTCTTGTTTATTTTCAAGTGTGTAGCCAATGGACAAGAAACTGACTTTTCCTTGTCCATACAGAATCGTTTTAGAATCTTCTCAATATATCTCTCTTGAGACAGCCATAGCTTTTTCTTCACCCGATCACGAATGACCTGCATTCCAAGAATTTGTCTTGCTTGACCCAAGTCTTTCATCTCAAAAGACTTAGCCAAATCCTTTTTCAACTTGGCAATCTTGAGCTTGTCTCTCCCAACAATCAGCATGTCATCAACATATAGGAGAAGTATAATAAAATCATTAGAAGCAAACTTTTGTACAAAGACACAGTGATCTGTAGACGTCTTTATGTACCCATGAATGATCATAACGACTCAAACTTAAGATACTACTGCCTTGGTGCTTGCTTCAAACCGTACAGACTTTTGACAAGTTTGCACACCTTGCTTTCCTCACCTTTCTTATTGTAACCTTCAAGTTGTTCCATATAAACATCTTTATCCAAATCACTATAGAGAAATACAGTCTTGACATCAAGCTGTTCAACCTCAAGATCCATACAAGCAACTAGACTTAACACCACCCGGATAGAAGTCATCTTCACTACCGGTGAGAAAATCTCATCATAATCGATTCCATGTCTCTGGCCAAAACCTTTGACAACCAGCCTAGCCTTGTATGTCGTCTTTCTATCATCACCTTCTTGCTTGATCTTGTACACCCATTTATTTTTTAATATTTTTCTATTTTGTGGTCTTTGAACCAGTTCATATGTGCCATTTTTTAACAATGACTTCATCTCTTCATTCATGGTAGCTATTCATTCTTCCTTATGAGCATTCTTAAGAGCCTCCTTATAGCATATAGGCTCCCCACAATCAGTTAGAAGGACATACTCTATAGCAGGGTACTTAGAACTTGATCTTTTCTCCCTAGTAGACCTCCTAAGTACCTATGTTTGTTGATTCTGTTGATTTCCATCTTCTTGTTGAACTTCAAAATCTGCCTCAACATTATCACCAAAATCTGTTTCAATATCAGTATCATTTCCATGGCCTACAACTTGACCTAAGGAACATCATCATCACTATCTGAGTCTGAAGTTACATGTGACCTTGTCTCCTCAACATCATGAGAAAGCTCAAGACCAGAAAGGTCATGTATATATGCATCAAGCTTTTCTCCATCTTCAAAATTCTCAATAGTCTGATCTTTAAGGAATACCACATCTCGACTTCTCAAAACCTTCTTGTCAACTGGGTCATAACACCTATATCCCCACTTTTCATCACCATACCCCAAAAATATGCATTGTCTGGTTTTTGCATCTAGCTTAGACCTCTCATCTTTTGGAACATGCACAAAAGCTTTGCAACCAAAAATACGTAAATAGTCATAATTAACATCTTTACTTGACCAGACGCTTTCTGCACACTTATTATTCAATGGCCTGGAGGGAGAATGGTTGATCACATACACTACAGTGCTCATAGCTTCAGCCCATAAATGCTTAGCCAACTTGGCATGGGAGAGCATACTCCTCATCCGTTCCAATATTGTTCTGTTCATCCTCTTTGCCACACCATTTTATTGTGGAGTCGTGGACACAGTCTATTCATGTCGAATACCCTGCTCTTTGCAATAATCATCAAATGAGCCTATATACTCTCCCCCATTATCTGACTGTACCCTCATTAGTTTTCTTCATGTCTCTCTTTCAACCAGCTTGTGAAAGACCTCAAACCTTGCTGCAACCTCCACCTTGGACTTTATAGCATATGCCCAAACCTTTCTATATGCATCGTCTATGAAGGTTACAAAATAGGAAACACCGCCTATGGATTTAATCTTCATAGGACCACAAACATCTGTATGAACCAGTTCAAGGACATTCTTTTTCAGTTCAACTTTTGACTTACTGAAGGAGACTCTGTTCTGCTTACCTTTCAAGCAATGCTCACAATTTTCAAGATGAGCATCCTTGAGATTCAGCAACTCATTCCTCTTGATCAAAACATTCATCCCCTTTTCACTAATGTGACCTAGTCTCTTGTGCCACAACTCATAGGATGACTCCATTAAAACAGAATATGTTGCATCAAAGACAATTTTCAAATTTGTCTTGTATAAGGAACAACATTTCTTACCTCGTGCAATAAACAATGAACCCTTGCTTAGCTTCCATGCTCCACCACTAAAAACATTATGGTAGCCTCCATCATCGATCTTACCTGTTGAAATCAAATTCATTCTCAAATCAGGAACATGACTTACATCTCTCAATGTCAGAAAGCAACCCATGTTTGTCTCGATTCTAACATCACCAAGACCAACTATCTTAGACACGCCATTGTTACCCATGCGAACCTCACCATAATCACCAACTTTGTAGGACTGGAAGTAACCTTTGTGTGGAGTAATATAGAATGAGGCACCTATGTCAACAATCCATGTTGTTTCATTTGAAAATATGCTAAGACAGGAGTCTTGATAGTTAGAAGCATATGTCTGTTCACCATCTGAAGCATAAGGAGATGTATTTGCACTCTGTTCTTTCTTTTCTCTGGGCTTCAATGTACCCTTCGCTTTATCATTTTTAAATTTCCAGCACTCGTTTTTCCAGTGACCCATTTTTCCACAGTAATGGCAAGCACCATCCTTCTTTGGAGCTCTAGACTTGCTTCTAGACTTTCCCCTACTTGAACCAATTCTATTATCCTTTGATCTTCCTCTATCACCCACCAACATATCAGACTTAGAGGGTTTATCCCCCTTTCGATTCTCCTCATCAAGTAAGAAATTGGTGACAAATACCATGTTGACTTTACCATTTGGTGTTGAGTTGCTGAGAGTGATAATAAGTGTCTTCCAACTTGCAGGTAAAGATCCAAGGACTAAAAGTGCTTGCACCTCATCATCAAAGTTTATCTTCATACTACTCAACTGATTCAAAATATTTTGAAATTCATTTAAGTGCTCAGCAATTGATTTATTATCAATGTACTTCAGATTCACCAGCCTTCGTACCAGTGCTGCTTTATTCCCTGTTGACCTCCCAGCATAGAGAGCTTCAAGTTTTCTCCACACACCATACGCTATAGTCTCATTCTCAATATGGTACACAACATTTACACCAACCCAAGAACGAATAAAGTTGCATGTCCTTCTATCTATCTTTTTCCAATCAGCCTCTTTTGTAGTCTCACGTCTAACACCCTCATTTTCAATTGCTTCATTCAAATCATCTGAAACTAACAGATCCCTAATCATCAGTTTCCATTTACTATAGTTTGTACCATTCAGACTCACCATATCAGATCTAGATTTCCACATTATTACTGCCTTAACAACTGATAAAAACCCCAGCAAAGAAACTAGTTGATCTCTTTTATGAATTTCTCCAAATAACCAGCAGAACACTCTGCTCCAATGTTAAAACAGATAACCAATCAATACTGCTCTGATACCACTGTTGGGTTTTGCAATAGCAAAACTATGGATCTTTTTCGAAATCAAACCTGTAACAAATCAATTTCCAAATCGTCTATGACGACAAACAGATTACGAAGACTAAAATAGCACAAAGCCATAAACGACAACACGATATACGTGGTTCGGTCAAAATCGACCTACGTCCACGGGAGGGATAAGTTTCACTAAATCAAAGAAATGTCAATAGTAGAAATTTATATGCCCTGCTCTCAAATGAAAGAAGAGATTACACTAGGAATGATTTGACTACTCCACAATCAAAGGCTCCCCCAATCTTTCTCTCTAGATCAGCCAAAGAACAAGAAGAAGAAGGAAACCAGAAAACCCTAAATCTGTATTTCACTATCTCTCAACCTTGCTTTGTTATGAGAAAAATACACAAAAAATGTATTTATACTCTAACCCGTTTTCATAAAAGAAAACTCTGACCCATTTACCCGGAATTTAAAAAAACCCGCCCGTAATGGCAAGGAACACCTCAACAAAGCTTTGTAAAGAAATGAAGTCGGGAGATATATTAATTATGTGGCTCTGCCCAGTTTTGGAATCACAATGGGGCGGATAGGGGCTGAGAAATGTGTTAACATCCACGCCTCTACTTTGGGAATTAATTTTATTATCATCGTTGTCCCTTTCAATTTTAAAAACTTTCGCAGCGTTATATTATATTCTTTAAAAAATGATAAAATATGTTTTTTAATATAATTATATAAATGAATTTTTCAATATTTTGAAATTTTATATTATTATAAAGAAATAAATTTTTTTTTTTAAATATGAAAATAAATAAATTTTGTGATAAATATTTAATATTGTCTATTAATGTTCAGGGTAAAAATTAGGGTAAGATCGAGACAGAGTTGGGACGAGGAACACATATCATTTACGACTTATCCCTAATCAACTAACGGTCAAATTGAAAAACGTTGTTCCTCACCGAGTCAATTCGGATCGAAAGTCACAAGGAAGATTATAATTGTCATCCCTTGACATTATCGTAAAAACTTTGGTATAAGTATAAGTTACTGTGTTATCGATGATTTTTAGGTTGTTGGTATACCCCACAATTTATCGAAGGTATTTTCATCCTGTGGCATGGACCACCTATTTATCGATAGTGTTTCATCCCTTTGGTATTTATGGTTGGTATAAACCATTTTATAACTTAGATGAACTCGTTTATTTAATTATAAAATTTTGAAATAAATAACCCATATCTCCCAATTCGGCCAGGATATTTGGAACTAATCTCATATAACTAATATTTATATTCTAATAAAGTGTGATTCAAATAATAAATTAAAATATTCGTATATTTATATTAGAAAATAATTTTATTATATTTTTTAATAATTTTATTTTTATTTCGAATAACTTAATTTTAATAATTTAATTTGAACAAAATTATTTCAAAATAACATACTATTTGAATTTGAGGCTGTATATTTGAATTTGAGGTTTTATTTTGTCTAATAATTAATAAATATGTTAATCTAACTCATCACAATTGTGAAACGTTCTTTTATTGTTTTTCTCCCATTAGTACTCACAAACTTGTGCCCCTATTTATTATTAACTGTTTTTTTTTTGATGAGGTGTTGTTTAGTAAGTGTACAAAATACAAATTATAATTAGAAGTCTAAATAATAAATAAAATGTGAAAGATTTTTATTTGAAAGGCTTATATTAATATCAATAGAAAGTTTAAGGGCTTATTAAGTTATATATCATAAAAATATAATCTATATATAATGATGCTTTATTTTTTATGTGTCCGGATTGTTAGGTCGAGAGTTGTGGTTAATTTGGATATATATGTGAGAGTAATTTGATATTTGGGTCGAATTGTGGGTTGACCCACCCCATAAACTTAAAACGGTTAAAAATAAAATTAAAATTGCTATAGGTATGGTTCAAACTTGTAACGTAGCAAAACACGTACAACCCTTTAACCAACTAGGCTAATAACACTTTATATTTTAAATTCAACACTAAATTTGACTAACTAATATATATATATATAATGATGCTTAATTTTTAAAGTGTCTGGATTGTCGGGTCGAGAGCTATGGTTAATTTGGATATATATGTGAGAGTAATGGATACTTGGGTCGGATTGTGGTTTGAGCCGCCCATAAACTTAAAACGGTTAAAAATAAAATTAAAAATGTTATAGGTAAGGTTCAAATTTGCAACCTAATAAAAACAAGTACAACCTTTTAACCAACTAGGCTATTAACACTTTATATTCTAAATTCAAAACAAATTAAATGAACACGGGAAATTTTAACAATATAAGTTCAACTTTTTAACTAACTAATATATATATATATATATAATGATGTTTAATTTATAAAGTGTCCAGATTGTCGGGTCCAGAGTTGTGCTTAATTTGGATATATATGTGAGAGTAAATGAATACGGATTGTGATTTGATCCGCCCATAAACAGTTTTACCGTAATATTTTTTTCACGGTTTTTTATATTATTACTAGTGCAAATGAACGGGATACATGCTAGTTTAACTAATGTGCCACTTTCGAGTTCAGGTTTGGCGGTTTCTTCTCCAAAGTCGTGTCACATAGAAAATATAAATTGATTGAATTCAAAGATTCTTTCATTTCCTTGTTCTTCTCCTCTCTCCTCCTACAAAAACTTCTCTCTCTAAATAGTCGTCTCTTTTCATTTTCAATCGGCATTTGAGATCCAACACTAGATTCAGATGTGAGAGTCTTAGAATAAGGAGAGGGAGAGATCAAGGAAATCAATTATGGCCGTCGTGTCACCTTTGGAAAAGTACAAACTCGTCTTCCTTGGCGATCAGTGTATTGGCAAAACCAGTATTATCACTCACTTTATGTATGATAAATTCGATACCACGTATCAGGTGATCAACTAGGCTCTCTCTTGAATCTGAAAACTCTATTCTTTTACATTGTGGTATTCTGAACACTGGTTATATGACATTTTTTCATAGAACACA
>NW_025919818.1:0-34275 GCF_907164915.1 Impatiens glandulifera | reverse complement strand
TTGCTGGTCGATTTCATGGAAATACAATATGCCAAGAATTGTCTACAAGTTTGCTTCAATGGACTTATTGGATAGGGGGCTCCTATCCATTAGATCCATTGCAGCAAACTTCTGGGAAAATTGCTTAATTGGATTTCCATTAAACTCTACCAGCAAACTCCTCCTCGGTTATTCTTCATTGGATTTTCATATGTGGCATGACATTTCCCTAAGATAATGTTGTATGAATAATTCTATTGTATTATATAATTGTATTGTATGAATAATTCTATTTTCTAAGTTTACTTCAAACAGTGGCTCTTAGTTTGGTTGTATGCATATTACAGTGTTCTTATTTTTATTGGTAAAGAGATAAATAGTGACTCACGAATATTACAATATATTTAATATTCGTGAGTTATGTTGTAATATGGTGTATCATGAACTAACGTAGTTTACAACATAACTCACGAATATTATAATATTATAATATTTGTGAGTTATGTTGTAATATGTTTATCATCAACTCAGGATATGACAACATAACTCATGAATATTGTAATATTCGTGAGTTATATTGTAATATTGTGTATCATCAATTCACGAATATTACAACATAACTTACAAATATTGTAAATTGCGTGAGTTATGTTGTAATATGATGTATCATCAACTCACGCAGTTTACAACATAACTCACGAATATTACAATATTCGTGAGTTATGTTGTAATTTCCTGAGTTGATGATACACCATATTGCAACATAACTCACGGATATTGTAATATTCGTGACTTATGTTATAATATGGTGTATCATCAACTCAAGAATATTGCAACATAACTAACGCACAAATATTTTCATAAACCATTATATCTCTTATTGATGTGAATTGTTTCAACATATTACAATAATATTATAACATTATAGTGAATTTTTTTATGCTGCACTATTCTGGACCTCAACCAATCAAAGAAAAGAACAATGATCTCTTGAAGCAGATATAGCCATTGAAGTCACAAATATATCTATTGATATATTTTCTTACTTAAGAAGATAGAAGTCAATTTGCTTCAGTTAAATAGGGAGTAACTAAGAAATGGTTGATTGACTAAGTCTATGTAAGTGTTGTAAACAGATCGAATATTCTAGTGAATATCCTTCTCAAAGGTTTGAGAAGAAGGGGTGACGTAGGAATTTTATCTCCGAACATCCATAAATCTTATGTTGTGTCTTTGCTTCATTCTATCCTTTTAAACCGTTTAGTTGTTGTTGCTTCAAGTTGAAACGAACACTTTCGCACTTAAAATCGGTTCAAGAGTTTGTGACAACTTGCGAATAACAAATATCGATATTAACCTCTAACAGGGTTATTATCAATCGGCGTGTCTGTAAGCGTTCAATAATAGTCGGACCCTATTCCCTATTGGCGATTCCGATCCTAACTGTTGCTAAATAAGATTGTTGGTTGAATGAAGTGAGAGTGAGAGGTCATTGATGACTAGATGGTTTATTTTTCTAAATTGAGAGTAAAAAATATTTGGTAATGTTGAGATTGTTGGTGCGCAAAATGTTGATAAATATGAAAATTTTATTTGGAACAAAAAAAATATTGGTGGTTACAATATGTGAATGAAATGGTTGTGGTTTTGACCGAACTGAAAAGAAAGGTCACGTGATGAGAAGTCGATTGGATATGTCAAAAGCGTGATGTGATAGTTGGTTAGCTAAAATTAACTTGTAAAATTAGTAATAAGAGGTCCATTGGAGAGCACAAAGAGTATTGATGTTTAAAAATATGTGAATGAGATTATTGATTGAATGAAGTGAGGTGAAAATATCAATGATGAAGAGATGGTTGTTTGGTTTGCCAAAGTGATGATAAAAGGGTGGGTAATGTTGAGATGGTTGGTGAAAATATGATGGAAATATATACGAGTGAGATTAATAATATAAGTTGTCTCTTAGGAAAAAATTGATAATAATAGTTAAATATATAAATGAAATAAATTGGTTTAACTAAAGTAAAAGTAAAAGAATTATATGAGTGATCAATTAAATTGGTGGTTAAATATGGAATGAGATGATTGGTTAGCCAAAATAAAAACAAGAAGGTCTGGTAAAATATGTTTGAAGTTATTTTGTTTGAAAAAGAATATCAATATATTTAAATCATTTTTTAAACCATTATTAATATAATATTTTTTATAATTTAAAAATTTTAATTATTTATTTGATAAATATTTAAATGTTTAACTATATACATTTTTATATTTCAATATTAATAATTTAAATTAATTAATTATATATATATAATAAATAGGTAATATATGTATATATTTATATAATAAAATCTTTATAAAATATATGTAATATTATATTTTGATATATTTTAAATAATTTATAAATATTTATTATTTTAATTTATAATTTCATCTAGATGTATGTTTTTTACACAAAATATTATTATATGAACTTATTATTATTAAATAAAAATAACAATTAATATTATTCCTTAATAAAAAAATAATAATGTTAGGATCGGGGACGCCCTTGGAGGACCGGGGTGTTTCCGGTTTCAGGAATGGTGGCCGCTTACAACACACAACACACTTTGGTGATAGTCCGGTTAAAGACTATAACCGTTCTCAGCACTTCGCAAACTGTCACAGACTCTTGAACCGGGTTCAAGGGAAAAAATGTCTGTTTCAGTCTGAAGCAACGTATGCGACTTTAGATGATGTTTAGAAGGAGTCGGTTTTAAGGATATGAGTGGACCGGTTTTTCGGAGTAAGATTGATTTTGGTTAGGTTAATTGAATAAGTAATGAAATGAAGGAAATGACACGAGACAAGATTTTTTATGGATGTTCGGAGCAAACCCTCCTACGTCACCCCTTCTTCTCAGGTTATGAGAAGGATCTCCACTAACTTTCAACGTTACAATAATAACACTGCTGGTCGAGCCCAACTCGCTACTCGCCGGTTACACCAACTCACTCTTGATGTAATACAATAACACAACACAACAAGACACAGAAAAGCTTCTGGTTTATTACACACCAGTTTTGGATCGTAAAAGTTTATCTCTCTAAGATTTTTGTAACTTATCGTTTTTCTCAGAAGGATGTGATTCGCGTTAAATGAGGACGCTTCATCTTCCTTTTATAGTAGATGAGATCCCAACGGTCATTTTCTTCTCTCACCGTGGGATTGGTTGATCATTATCACGCCGGTGCAGGAAGGTTACTTGCACGTTTCACCTTCCTCAACACTTGGCAAGCATGCAAGGATTCCTCAGGAAAATGTGACGTTGCCGGTTTGCAGATTCGGACACGTGTCAGGCATGCACCTTTCGGTTGTCAACATCGGATCAGTAAATCATCATTGCTTTCCTCGCATGCTTCCGATCGGATCTGATCTTCTTTTATTCCTTCGAGACACGTCTATTTTGTCATACTACGTCACTTCTGTAGATTGTAGTTTCGGTTTTGTCTCTTACATAATATAGTCCGGCTGGAATGTGAACTTTTGTCTTTGCTGGCCGGTCACTTGAGAGAGTAAAAACCGGTTCCTCTGATCTTTGACTTGATTACTTGGAACTAATTTTCTTTGAAGTGTTTCAGCAACCGATTCATGAGGCTCTAACCGGTTCATACGATTTGATCTACACCTGCACATGAAAGTTAACACTTGTTTAGTTTTTCTAGCCGGTTCCAAAAAATAACTTTATTTAATTTTTCTTATCAAATAATTATATTATTTTTAAAATATACTATAAAATAACTAAAAAATAAAAAAAAAATTAAAAAAACCAATTACACAAAAATAAATTAAAATATAAGATACTCTAAAGACAAATTAATAAAAAAAAATATATAAATATAAATTTTATTTTTAACTATATTCAACTAAATATGTTAATTTTAATTATTAAATTTATTTTTTATTATAAAAAATATATATATTTAAAAAAGAAAGTTTAGAATTCATGCAAAATTAATTTTACTTAATTTTTCTTATCAATTTCTCCCTTTTTGATTATTTAGAATAAATATTCAAAACTTGTAATGTATGGCCGGTTTGAAAAGTTTTGTTTTAGTGATATCTCCCTTTATGAGTATTTTCTGTTTTTGTAAGAAAATTTCCAAAAACATGTGTTTTGAGTTTTTCAAATGATGTGTAAATACTGATAAATCCAAAACATAAAGCAACTGAGTTCTGAAACCAAATAAAACATAAATTGTTCTTTAAGGAAGTAAGAGTAGACTAAGGCTTGGATGGTCCCCCCTTTTTAAGTTCTTCTTCCAGTCGCCTTAGTTCTTCCTCCTCCCTTTCCTTCCATTCCCTGGCTCTTCTTGCAGCGTCAATTTGCAGTCCGGCCCATACACTTGAGATGCCGGGAGTCCTTTTGCCGAATCCGAAACTGGTACCGCTGGTTTTGATGGTCGAGGCGGTTGAGCAACAGTCGGTCTGGAGCTTGGAATGGAGGTTGAACTTTCAAGTGCTCTCTTCTTGCGCCGGTTAAGTTCTTCGATGTCCTCTTCTTCTTCTTCATCAATAGGTTGCACGTTCAGCCCGACTAGTTCGGTCACTCGTTGACTGTTTTGTTCTGCCCGCTTCAACACTTCTGCAACCGCTTTCCTCTTGCCCTTGTTTCTTGTCTTCATAGCGTGTGAGGGTTGAGCCGGTATGGGTTCCTGGATAGCTGCCTGTTCTTCCTCGTTGCATTGCTGGGCAAGCTCATGATCTTTCTCTTCAAGTTCTTTCCTTGACCGCTCCTTTTCCCTTTCTTCTTCTTGTAGTTTCTTTGCGGTTTCGGCGTCAGAATTGATTTGCTCTTGAGTTTTACTTACTTGGAGTTTGGACAACTCCCCAATTTGAACAGCCATGGCCTGCAGCATATCGACTAAGGGAGCGGTTGCGGTTTGAATGGATTCTGCGATCAGAGATTTGACGGAGGTTTGCACAGCTTCATCTATCATGGATCTGATCGAGGTTTGAACAATGTTGGCCATTTCGGTTTGAACGGTTCCCCGGATGGTATTCGATAGGTTGGCTTCAGCCGTTGCAATTTTCTCGTCGGTTGTGGTGCTGTAATTTCCAAGGCACGACTCAAGCGTATCGATTACTGCCTGCTTTACCTGCTCAAGTTCCGGAGCCTTATTATGTTGAGGAGGATCACTTCCCCGGTTTTCTGCTGTCCTGGATGTCTCCCCAGCAGCAAAGAAGGGTTTTCTTTGGTATAGATCGGCATTGATTAATTGATGCCTGCATTGGTTTCTCCATTGTGCATCGAGCCGATCAAGATTTCTAAGGATCTTTTCCCGTACTGGATGAAACCGTTCAGTCATTCTTATTTCAATTGGAGTTAGCTCTGCTCCTTCTGCTTCCTTCAGTGCGTCTTCTACTGCTTGTAACCGAGCGTATTCAAGAATTACCTCGGTTTTGCTGATGGCGGGTTGGACAAGGTTGATGTTTGCCAGCTTGAGGGTCGTTTCTTCCAATTTTACAAGTTTTTCCCATTCTTCGTTACCGCTCATTCCTGGGATCATATTAGACAGCTTTGTCTCGCAACGAAGCTGTACCCACATAAGGTATGGTGATATCAGATCACTGCCATCTCGGTTCATGTCCCAAATGAGTTTATTGAACATATCCTCCTCTTCTTCTGCGGAGAAAGTGATCTTGCCTTCGGTTGTGATCTCGGGTCGGGAGCTGGTTTGCAGAACACCTTTTCCCTTGTCAACCTGAACTGGCCCTTCAGGTGGAATTATTGAGGCAGATGGCCCATCTTGGGCCGATTGGGTCGTTGTATCTTTTGGAATGGACTTGTTTCCTGCGGAACCGGATGGTTCCTGTTCTTCAGTATTACCCTCCTGAGCCGGAGGAGTGATGTTCGCGGTTTTGGCCGTTTCTTCGACCGGTTGAATTTCACTTTGATCGGGTATCTCACCCTGATCAGCTGACTTAATACGACTTGACACATCGTCTTCGGTTTCTCTATCAATATTTTGGACTACGTCCACAATGATTTTTGAGGTATTTAAGCCTACGTCGGCTATTACCTCATCGATCTTCTTGCTTGGTAATTTGGAGTTTTCAGAGTTAATACTTACCTCTACTTCCTCCTTTGATGCTGACTCGTCTTTGTGGCTCCCCGAAGGTTCGGTTTGCCTTGGTGATTGAGAGTCAATAGAGATGGGGCGAACGGTGTTGATGGGAATGGGTTGGAAGACGTCTCCGGTTCTCTTCGGTGATTTGTCCGAGGAAAGGGTTTTCTCGGAGTCAGCCGGTTTGCTGGAGATCTTCTTTGCGGAAGACTTCTTCCTCCCCTTCTTCTCTTGTGAGGCTTCGGCTTGAACCGCCTTCCTCTTCGGTTTTTCTTGTTTTCAAGTTTCTTCAGCCGGAGCGGAAGAACTGGTCCCTTTTGAAGACTTCGTTCTGGAAGACATCGGCTTAACCGCTTTGTCGGTCTTCTCACTCATTGACTCTAAGTTGAGAATGTTGTTGAGTGGGAGCGGTTCACCTTCACCAAGTTCTATCTTAAGGAACTTGAGAATCTTGACGATCTGCATTGCGAAGGCCTGAACCCGGCCATCCTTTTGAATCACCATTTGGCAAAATTCTTAGAAAATGACAGCTCCCCAATCTACCTTGTCACCGCGGACAATGGCCATCATCATCTTTAGCTTAAGTTTTGTCAGGTTATCGAAGTTACCTCCTTTTCCCTGAATCGAACGAGATATGATGTTCAGTAGCCACTTGTACTCCGGCTTCAGTTTGTTCTTCCGGCTTGAGTGAATCACCAGATCTTGATCGCTAACAGATATCACCAACTGGACCGCATTAGACTCTGCATCGGTAGGTTGGTTTTGAGGTCCAAGCCGGTGTTGGGCAAACCGAGGGCTTCAAAAAACAACTTCTCCGTGATAAGAACTTCTTTGCTGTTGACGGTGACGGAGACCTTCCTCTTTGTTAACGTCGCTGTCGCCAGACACTCCATAACCGTCGTCGGATACACGACGAACGGACCAGACAAGAACTCCTCCAACCCTGAATCTCTTAGAGATTGAAGCACAACCTTGTTTTTATCTTCAGCGTGTTCATCGATGTCGTTGAAATCGACCTGCAACATCCATTGATAGGGTGCTTTACCTAGAGCCATGGTAGATTTGTGAAGAAAAGATTAAGAACAGTGGTGATCGGAAGTTAGAATGCCTTTGAAGATCTGAAAGTTTTAGAGAGAGAAAGTGTATGGACGAATGGACTGATTTGAACTTATATAGAGGGCGGTTCCGAACGGTTGGAAGACGAACCGTTACTTGATAGTGTTTTGGGCGCCAATTTTCCCTCCAAAAGTTACTGCAGTAACTTTCGGCGGTAAATGCGGAAAACCAATGGGCGGTAAGTTTTTTGTGCGGTAAAAACCGTGGGCGGTAAGTTTTTCAAACTTTTCATTTTGCTTGAGATTCCGGTTTTATTGGAAGCGTTGTTAACCGGATGTTTCGTTTAACATGAAATCTTATGTTTATTGATTTTAAAACCGGAAAGAGAGATAAGGAAAGAAAAAACCGGAGACTTTAAAATTAGAAATTTTATAAATGATTCTGAAAGATGACATTGAGCGGTTTTTGGTCGTACAGCAAAATGACCAAAAACCGGAAAGAAAGAAAAATAACTCAGTTTTGACTAAACCAATCCCCTTCCACCATTCTGTAGAACCATTTGTCAATGGTGTTGTCGGGTGTCCGTTCCTCAATCCTTGATATCCATCTGTCTAGCATGGATATAGTCATGGTGTTGGCCGGTCCGACTGGAACACCTGGTTCAAGGTGGCGGCGCTGAGCCATCAGAAATCGAGTGATTTGGGGAGCGAAACCGGTCCTTCCCCTTGAAGCGGTTATGAGCAGCTTCAAGTTGTTGAAGAGATAGGTTGCCCAGTTGATTGAAGAGTTGCGGATGATGGCTATCATGATGTCGAAAGCCTCCCGGTTGTAGTTCTGGTTTGGCATTCGGCCCATAAAAGACCGTTGGACCAAGTCGTGCAAGACTTGGTAGTGAGGAGCCAATTTTTCTTTCTTCCCGTGTTCTTTGACCGGTACAATGGAAGAAGAGAAGATATGGGTGAAGTCTTCCTTAGCCGGAAGAAATGGCGTTGGAAAGTTAGAGAAGCCTTCGGTTGGAAGGCGGAAGAAGGCGGCAAATTGATCTTCGGTAAGCCGAAGAAATTTTCCGTCAATGATGGTGCGGATGCTACCATCGTCTAGAATGTGCCCATTATTGAAGAACTCGCACACCTCCTCTACGAGGATGGTGTCTGAGCCTTCAAGGAATCCCTGAAGCCCCGATTCTATGATCGGTTAGAAAATGCAATCCTGATACCGACTATCTTTTACGTCTTCGAAGTTGACGATGAGAGTATTTCTTAGTTCAGCAGACATTGTTAGGAAGAGTGAGAATGAAAAGTCGAAGGGGTTTCTGATCTTTCAAGCTTTAGAGAGAGGAATGAAGAAGACGTATTTTGAAGAAGGGGAATTGAGTCCCTTTTTATAGCTTGAACGGTTGGATGCATTAAATGAGGATATTTTTGAAAATCTGACCGTTTATGACTGGTCATAAATGTTATGTAAAGTATCAAGAGAATAGGGGCATGTCTGGTCAAATTAGATCAGGCATGCTTCTTGGATAGTGGAGATTTCTGTTTTCAAGAGTAATTTGATTCGATTTGATACGGCGTATTAAATGTTTGAAAATTTATGATTTTAGACTTAAATGGAAGGAAATGATCTTCATTAATTCGGGGTACCAAACTGGTAGTACAACAAAATTACCGGTTTTGGAAAAGAAAAAAAAAGAGAAAGAAAGATAGACAGGCTAAACATTTGATGACTCGGCCGCTTGATTCCTCTTTGCCTTAGCTGCTTCCATGGTCGATCAGCTCCTGTACTCTCTCCTTAGTGAGCACATGCTTTGGATGGAGGGTTACGAAGGGTCCAGAGTGAATGTCCAGACTGGCACAAAAACCGCTCAGCTGAGGAGCGTAGCCAGTTTTGTTTGAAAGGAGCATATTCTTCAGGTTGCTGAAGATGATCTAGGACCAATTAACCGGTGTCCCAACCGTAAAAGCGATCATCATCTCGAAAAGCCTTTGGATGTAGTAATAGCTTTTCTCTCTGCCCAAGATGGACTTTCCCAGAATCTCACAAAGAAGCTGTTAATTGTGAGAGAGTTGGCTTTTAGCACCCCAGGGTCTAACCGGGATGTTAGAGTTGGAGAACCGATGACACATTTCTTCCATGGTCACCGGAGAGTATGTTAAGTCGGTTACCCCTTCAGTGGGCAAACCGCAGTATTCAGCGAAATTCGTCTCGCTGAATAGAAATTTCTGAACGTAAACTTGTGCAACGATTATGTCTCGATGCACTTCCTTTGCGGTCTGGAAGAATTCTTCGACTACTAGGTAGTCGAGAATGAATCTGTTTTCGAGGAATCCTCTTAGCCCGCTTCTTTCAACGGCTAAGAACATTTCTCTAATCTCATGGTCTTTTATTGGTAGATTGAGTTGAAATCAGCCAATAGGATTTTCTTTGCTAGAGAGTTGGAGTTCATGTTCTTGAGAGAGTTTTAAGCTCAAGACTGTTTTTGTGAATAGTAATTTTGTGAAGATTTGTGAAGGTTTAAGGGTGGTTTATATAGCCAGGGGTTCGGCTAGATTAGTAGGTTAAGCATGCTTGATGATGTCATCAATTAGTTAATAGGCTTTAACTTGTTGAAGTGTATAATTTTTATTTCCAAAGAAAAAACTAATTATTACCAAGATATTCATGATGACAAAAATCTGTTTACAAGTTGTGAGTCTCCCTCTCTTGATGATGGACACATGTCGTCATCTCGATTGCGGTAGACTGTTTTGATTTATTACAGGCTTCATTTTTCAAGTTATGCATGAAAACTCAGTTAGTTATCCCAGATTAACCGGAAAAGTTCATTCCATCAGAACCATAGTGCATTTGTACTAAGCGGTTTTCCATGACCGGTTTAGTTGGATATTTTGTTTCGATTGTGAAGAAATGTTGAGTTACGTCAACATTTGTTCAACTTTGGATTGAGTATATCCACTTCAACCCGGTTATTTCAACCATATAGTAAGTATACATGTGATTTTGAAGTTATGAAGTAATCAGGCATAACCGGAGACTTCCTCCCGGTTAGCATTCTTGAGTTGTCAATGGCCTATTTGAATATGGTTTGAGAAGCGAGAGCTTCTCCCTGAACACATATCCCGGTTTTTCAATGTTACGTATGTAAG
Organism: Impatiens glandulifera; assembly: GCF_907164915.1. NCBI lineage: Eukaryota > Viridiplantae > Streptophyta > Magnoliopsida > Ericales > Balsaminaceae > Impatiens > Impatiens glandulifera. Next base: position 23,987 of record NW_025919818.1, on the reverse strand, counting down.
CAGTATTCATGCATAATCATGATATAAGCTGATTAACATTAGTGATTCCCAGAATATTTCTAAAGTGAGAAAACTTAGCTTCTTGTAGCGGTTTTGTGAAGATGTCCGCTACTTGTTGCTCGGTCGAGACGTATTCCAGCCGAATGTGTTTCTCCTGAACGTGCTCCCGGATGAAATGATGTCTTATATCAATATGCTTTGTTCTTGAGTGCAACACCGGATTGTATGTAATCGCTATAGCGCTGGTGTTGTCACAGAAAATTGGAGATTCTTTGGCTTCCACACCGAAATCCCTTAGTTGTTGTTGGATCCAGAGGAGTTGTGCACAGCAGCTTCCGGCTGCTATGTACTCTGTCTCTGCGGTTGATGTTGCTATTGAGGTTTGTTTCTTGCTTCTCCGGGTAACTAACCGGTCACCTAAAAACTGGCAGGTTCCACTTGTACTCTTTCTATCAATCTTGCATCCTGCGTAATCAGCATCTGAGTAGCTTATGAGGTTGAAGCTTGAGTCTTTTGGATACCAAAGTCCCACTTCTTGAGTTCCCTTCAGATATTTTAAAATTCTTTTGGCCACAGTATAATGTGATTGCTTTGGATTGGCTTGGAATCTTCCGCATACCCCAACCGCAAACAGAATGTCAGGTCGGCTGGCTGTTAGATAAAGCAATGATCCAATCATTCCTCGATATGCTGTGATGTCAACGGCTTGACCATCCTCATCTTTGTCTAGTTTTACAGAAGGGCTCATTGGCGTAGCCGCTTCAGCGCATGTATCCATTCGAAATTTCTTCAATAGTTCGGTTGTATACTTCGGTTGGCTTATGAAGGTTCCGGCTTCAATCTGCTTAACCTGAAGTCCTAGGAAGAAGCTCAGTTCTCCCATCATACTCATTTGAAATCTGTCAGTCATCATCTTTGAAAACTTATCACATAACTTTGGATCGGTTGATCCGAAAATAATATCATCGACGTAAATTTGAACGAGTAATATTTGTTCCTTTCTTTCAAATTTGAAAAGTGTTTTGTCAACCGAACCTATTGTGAATTTGTGATCAAATAAAAATTGTGTCAATGTATCATACCAAGCTCTTGGAGCTTTTTTCAAACCGTAAAGGGCTTTGTTCAGCCGGTAAACATGATTTTCGTGTTCTGGATTTTTGAAACCTGGAGGTTGATTAACATATATCTCTTCATTTACTTTACCGTTTAGAAAAGCACTTTTAACATCCATTTGAAAAACTTTGAAATTTTTAAACGCTGCATATGCTAAAAATATTCTAATGGCCTCGAGTCTAGCTACAGGGGCAAATGATTCTTCAAAATTAATGCCTTCTTCCTGTTTATAGCCTTGAGCCACTAAGCGGGCTTTGTTCCTCGTAACTAAACCGTCTTCATTGAGTTTATTTCTGAATACCCATCGTGTTCCTATAACCGGTTTATTTTTCGGTCTAGGGACTAGGTATCAGACTTTATTTCTCTCAAACTCGTTTAATTCCTCTTGCATTGCTAGTATTCAATCGGGATCTGACAATGCTTCATCCACCTTTTTCGGCTCAATTTGTGATATGAAAGCTGAGTTTTCATAGTGTTCCAAATTTTGTTGCCTAGTTCGGACGGGTGAGGATATGTTACCTATTACTAGTTCAAGAGGATGATTTTTGTTCCTTCTGAGGTTTATCCGAGACGTGTCTATCAAGCTTTCGGTTGGCTGATCAAGGTTAGACTGATCGGTAGGTTGAATAGAGTCAGACCGGCCGATTTCTTCAGTAGAAACTAAAGAGTCAACATTATGTGGTAAAGTAGTTTGAACAGGCTGAGGTTCAGCATCAACCGCTTGGTCCTTGACAAATCGTCTAAAAACAGGAACCTCGTCTTCATCATCAGAATAGATATTGAAGTTTTCCATTCTGTTGTGAAGATCGAAGGGTAATGTAGTGTTTCGTTCAACGGATTAATCGAAAACAACGTGTGCGGTTTCTTCAACTGTTAAAGTCCTAGTATTGTATATTCTGTAGACTTTACTTACAGCTGAATATCCCAACATTATTCCCTCATCGGATTTAGAATCAAAAGCGGTCAAGTAATTCTTGCCGTTGTTGTGAACAAAACATTTGCTAACAAAAATTCGAAAATACCGTATACTTGGAATTCGATCATAGTATATTTCAAAAGGAGTTTTGGAAAAGCGTTTAGTTACTAAAGATCGGTTTTGTGTATAGCATGCGGTGTTGATAGCTTCAGCCCAAAACTTTTGAGCAATGCCCGAATCAGCTATCATTGATCTTGCGGCTTCCTTGAGAGTTCGGTTTCTTCTCTCAGCTAGGTCGTTTTGTTGAGGAGTTCTGGCACTAGAGAACTCGTGTCTAATACCGGAATCATCAAGAAAAGTTGTTAAATTGCTGTTTATAAACTCAGTTCCTCTATCACTTCTGATTTTGTTTACTCGAATAGATTTTTCATTTTGTATTCTTAAAATCAGTTTGATCAGGTTTGGAGTTGCTTGGTTTTTAGAAGCTAGAAATGTTACCCAAGTAAATTTAGAATAGTCATCGATAACTACCATAGTATAATGCATGCCTCATAAACTGGTTACTTTAACCGGACCAAGTAAATCCATATGCAAAAGTTCTAAACACCGTTCAGATTGATAGTTTCTTTTACTTTTGAAAGATGACTTTATTTGTTTCCCCATTTGACATGTAGCACATACTTTGTCTTTTGAAAACTTAACACTTGGAAAACCGTGAACTAGTTCTTTGGAATATATGAAGTTAATTGTTTTGAAATTCAAATGGTTTAGCCGTTTATGCTAAAGCCAGTTTGGATCATTTCCGGCTATCATGCACACAGGTTTTTCAAAATCAGTTTTCCAATTAACTTTGTAAATATTTCCCATTCGATTACCGGTTAAAAGGATGTCATTTTGCTGATTCTTAACTAAACATGCATTTTTATGAAATTCAACTTTATAGCCCACATCACACATTTGACTTATACTTAACAAATTAAAGCGTCGTTCTTCTACCAGTAATACATTATTTATAGATATGTTACCATGGACAATCTTACCATTGCCCACGGTTTTACCTTTCGAGTTGTCACCGAATGTTATGATCGCTCCGGTTTCATATTTGATGTCGGTTAGTAGCTCTTCATTGTCGGTCATATGTCTTGAACATCCGCTGTCTAGATACCATTCTGAGTTCTTTAGCCGGTTGCTTCTCCTAACCTACAAAAGAGAATTATTTACACCTTTTTGGTACCCACATTCAGTTGGGTCCATGGTTGATTAGTCCCTTTGGGATCCAGACTTGAATGAGTCGGATCACTTTCCTGGTATTTATTCTTATAATGTTTGGCTTAATTTCTTGACTGTTGCTTAAGAATGCCTTATGTTGTGATGAGTTTCTTTGAGATCGAGTTTTGTTTGTTTTGTTTGGTTTCCGATTGGCTTTCCTTCACTCAGGATGAAGCCAGTTTTCTGAGTCGGTCGGACTTACATACTTAAGTTCTTCTTCCGGTTTTAAGTCATTTTCGGTTGTTGAACTTTTGACAAATCTTATGAATGGAAGATTGTCTTTTGTGAGTTTCATCCAGTTAGGTTGTTTTGATTCGTTTTGTTTATTTGGTTCGTAACCGATACCAAACCTACATTTAGGATGTCTTTTATAATTACACATTTGTTTTACAGCTTGACGAGATCTCTCCCACGCAGCCGTGACATACATTGCTCGTTCATCGGTTTCAGTTACCGGTTGAACTGTATTCTCATTATCTGAGAATAGTTCATCCGGTTCATACTTTGCGGTTTCACATGTTTTAATAGAGACATTATTTGACTCTACGGTTTTAGATTCTACCGGAGTCGGTATGTACGCAGATATGTTTCTGAACTCAGCGACCATTTCATTGAGTGCAGAAATCAAATCTTCTTTGGTAAACTCGTTAGAAGAGAAATCAAATACCTCTTCGTCGTTTGCCATGAAACAGGTCACTCTTACTTCACTGTCTTCATTGTCGGAATACGCCCACTCGCTTCCACCGTCGGATGCGATGAGTGCCTTCTGAATCTCCTTTCCTTCGTTTGCACGCTGATCATCGTTTCTCCGGTAGTCGTTTCGTTGGTTATCATTTCTCCGGTAGTTGTTCCCTTGGTAGTTGTTTCCCTGGTACCGGTTGCCTTGATAGTTTCCTTCCGGTTTTCTATCGTCTCTCCTTGGTTTTCTACATTCTGACCTGAAATGTCTAAAACCGTCACAGTTATAGCATCTTTTATTTGATTTATCTACATAATTATAATTAAAATCGTTGTTAGATGGAGGCTGGCTCTTCTTCATGAATCTCCCAAATTTCTGAGCTAGCATCGCCATCACATCTTCACTGATCTGATCAGCGTTTTTGACTGGAGCCGGAACGGTTGATACTTGGACCGCCGGTTCCACCGATGTAACCAAAGCTCTGTTTGCGGTTGATGTGGATGCTTCATCTTCGATCCGAGACTTAATCTCGAACTCGTAGGCTTTTAGATCCTCGAACACATCATACAACTTCATCTGCCCGAGGGTGCTTGATTCCCTCATCACCATGGTCTTGATATCCCAAGTGCTCGGTAGTGATCTTAAGGCTTTGATGATTACTTCTCGGTTGTCATACTTCTTTCCGAGTGTTTGAAGCTCGTTGACCACACTGGTGAACCGGTTGCTGAATTCCTTCATGTTTTCCCCCGGTTTCATCCTGATGTTTTCATATTTCTGTGTAGCCACCAAGATTTTGTTCTCCTTTGTTCTTTCGTTTCCCTCATGGATCTGAATGATCGTTTCCCAGGCTTCCTTTGCACTATCACAGTCTGAGATTTTGTTCAAGGTGTTATCATCTATAGTCTTGTAGATGTGCCTCATGCAATGGTTGTCCAGGTTACTCCGTCTTCGATCTTCATTTGTCCATTGGTCTAACTCATTGTTGATCTTGATCGGTCCCTCTTTCAGGACTCGGCTCATTTCATCATCTAATGTGATCAGATGTAAATACATCTGTTTCTTCCAACTGTTAAACGCTTCACTGTTTAGCATTGGTGGCTTGTCGCTGTGGGTCATGCTTCCCATCTTCTTCGCTTGCTTGAGTGCTAAGAACCTCGCTCTGATACCACTTGTTAAGATCAGGGACGCCCTTGGAGGACCGGGGTGTTTCCGGTTTCAAGAAGGGTGGCCGCTTACAACACACAACACACTTTGGTGATAGTCCGGTTAAAGACTATAACCGTTCTCAGCACTTCGCAAACTGTCACAGACTCTTGAACCAGGTTCAAGGGCGGAAATGTCTGTTTCAGTCTGAAGCAACATATGCGACTTTAGATGATGTTTAGAAGGAGTCGGTTTAAGGATATGAGTGGACCGGTTTTTCGGAGTAAGATTGATTTTGGTTAGGTTAATTGAATAAGTAATGAAATGAAGGAAATGACACGAGACAAGATTTTTTATGGATGTTCAGAGCAAACCCTCCTACGTCACCCCTTCTTCTCAGGTTATGAGAAGGATCTCCACTAACTTTCAACGTTACAATAATAACACTACCGGTCGAGCCCAACTCGCTTCTCGCCGGTTACACCAACTCACTCTTGATGTAATACAATAACACAACACAACAAGACACAGAAAAGCTTCCGGTTTATGACACACCAGTTTTGGATCGTAAAAGTTTATCTCTTTAAGATTTTTGTAACTTATCGCTTTTCTCAGAAGGATGTGATTCGCGTTAAATGAGGACGCTTCATCTTCCTTTTATAGTGGATGAGATCCCAACGGTCATTTTCTTCTGTCACTGTGAGATTGGTTGATCATTATCACGCAGGTGCAGGAAGGTTACTTGCACGTTTCACCTTCCTCAACACTTGGCAAGCATGCAAGGATTCCTCAGGAAAATGTGACGTTGCCGGTTTGCAGATTCGGACATGTGTCAGGCATGCACCTTCCGGTTGTCAACATCGGATCATTAAATCATCATTGCTTTCCTCGCATGCTTCCGATCAGATCTGATCTTCTTTTATTCCTCGAGACACGTCTATTTCGTCATACTACGTCACTTCTGTAGATTGTAGTTTCCGGTTTTGTCTCTTACATAATATAGTCCGGCTGGAATGTAAACTTTTGTCTTTGCTGGCCGGTCACTTGAGAGAGTAAAAACAAGTTCCTCTGATCTTTTACTTGATTACTTGGAACTGATTTTCTTTGAAGTGTTTCAGCAACCGGTTAATGAGGCTCCAGCTGGTTCATACGATTTGATCTGCACCTGCACATGAAAGTTAACACTTGTTTAGTTTTTCTAGCCGGTTCCAAAAATTAACTTTAATTAATTTTTTTTATCAAATAATTATATTATTTTTAAAATATACTATAAAATAACTAAAAAATAAAAAAAAAATTAAAAAACCAATTACACAAAAATAAATTAAAATATAAGATATTCTAAAGACAAATTAATAAAAAAAAAATTATAAATATAAATTTTATTTTTAACTATATTTAACTAAATATGTTAATTTTAATTATTAAATTTATTTTAAATTTATTTTTTATTATAAAAAATATATATTTAAAAAAGAAAGTTTAAAAATTAATAAAGAAAATTCTTACATATTTTTTATTTATTTAATTATATATATATATATATATATATATATATATATATATATTAATTTTAAATATTTTCTAATATTTATCTATCTATTATAATAATATTATTTACTTATTTTTTTTTAAATGTTTAATTATATATTAATTTATTCATTTTTATTTTATGTTTGATAAATATCAATTCTTATTAAATTTGATTCTTAAATAATTAATATACACTAAACAAATAACAAATAATGTAAATGAATATGTTATGTGATGATTTAATATTTTACTTTTTAATTAAGTCAATAATAACTAATATTATACATAAATAAAATTTTATATAATTTGATTCAAAACTAAAAAAAAAATTTCTTCATATTTAACTGATGATGTTAATTTATGTGATTGATGGTGTGTTACATTTGATAATTCTTTAAATTTTATTTTTAAATAAACAAAACTTAGACTCCATATTTTTAAAAAATATGTAACTTTAAATATTTGATATATTTAAAAATATAGGTTAACATTAAATTTTAATTTAATTTAATCCATTTTATTAAATTAAAATCAAAGAAAAAATAATTAAATTTGAACAATATTATTTTTATTTGAAAATTTTCTACATAAAAAATATTTTGTTTATATTCTTACTCGTTGAGACGGAATCATGTTATGCCGGGAACATTTAACTAATTAATGAGAAAAAAAATACAATACAATTAAAACATAAATTTGATACAATTTTTAACCTAACTTTTTCACATAAAATTTTATTTATAACACTAAAACTTAAAACAAACTCTCCAATACTTTCCATAATAACATATTTATATTGTTTTATAAATTTTACATGAACAAGGTCTATTTTCAACTTCCAACATGAATATGATCAAGCTTCATCTCAAGGTGTCCTTCTATTGCTGAAGGTACTTCTTCAACATCGTATAACACAAGGTAGTTGTCCTCGAACTCCGTGAAAGATGGTGTTCCGAAACCAAATATTTCATCCCAGAAAATGAGAAACTACTATGAATCAAGAATATGTAGCCTCTCATTGTAGTTTGATAGGCTATTATGTTCTCTTGCTAGAACATGCTGCTAGAATACCTATTTTTGAAAGAAATTGAGAAGGAGAGGTTGGTCATTACAAGAACAAAAGCATCTTGAATTATATATTAGTATGAAATATTTTTTGTTAGTGTGAAATTATAATCAAAAGAGCATGAACATGTACAAATATAGGGAAAATCAAATTTCTACAACTATATAACATTATTTTTTCATAATTCAAGAGAAAACGCAATAAATTATACCTTTTATCCTTTGATTTAGTCTTGAATATGCACTATTAAGGTTAAGTAGATTCACAAAAATCAAATATATATTCAAACTACTCATGAACATGTCACGATTTAGATTGAACACTAAATCTATGACAAATCTAACTGTATTTATGCGAAACATTAAAACTCAAACATTAATATTTGAGAATCTAAATAGTACAATGGTGATAGCTTCAGTGTTTTTAGAGAGAAAATAGGAGACAAAGTCTTAGAGAGACCAGAATAGTGTTTATGGAGAGAAAAGAGTAGTGTTTATAGAGAGAAAAGAGGAGGCAACACTTTAGAGATAAAAGAGGAGTGTTTCTATAGAGAGAAGTGGAGGAAACGTCTTACAAGAATACAACCAAAGATATGGATGATTTTTCTTAGCAAAATCAAAACACATATTTATATGAAATATTAGGGTTTTCATTCTGGATACACGCATGAGCCTAATTTGGCCCAATCCTGGGCGCATGGGCCTTTTCAGCCCAACATTTGAATGTGAGTTCCTCTAATTATATATTTTCCTCTTAAGTTTTTGTTAAATAGTATTTTATTATCCATAAATCTCATTAATTTAAATCGAGAAAAGTTATATACCACTAGCCTAAAAGATTGACAGGTAATAGGAGATTACATATTTAAAATGTCTAACAATTATATGGATCTATGTTAATGAATTTTTCTATGTAGAACAATTTATGTCACATTTCAAGCTAAATTCAAATTGTTAATTATTTTTGCTAGTTTAAATAAGGGAAAACATGGAAATGGCAATTATGATAGGTCACTAACTCCACCATTAATTCTTTCTCCGTATATAACATGAACATCTAGCTTCATAAAAATCTATACCATAGATTAATTTTATAAATATTTATATATTATCTTTTAAATTATATCTAAGATTTTCCTATTAATATATGACTAGAATTTTGAATTGTTTCATTAAAAGTTTAAACTATCACATTTAATCAATATAGGTTTATTTTATCTATGGGACAAAACGTCTATCTTCTAATTTTATTGTATCACTTTTGTTATTTCTACTTAATTTGTCACATTTGTAACTTAAATGATCTATGTATACATTTTAAAATTGTTTATTGTAATCCTCAAATTAGTTAATATTTAAATATTAAATTAATTAATTTAAATATAAGTTTAATCAGGTTTTTAGGTAAACCATGATTTTTAATTTGATAATCAAATTTCAAAACTTACCATGCTCTTAAATCTCGTAAAAAGAGACGAGAAACTAGAATTATAGTTATGATTATATATATATTTTAAAACTAATTTATTTTAAATGACTGACCTTTTAATTTTTAAGAATCATCACTTCATTTTAAAATTAAGAAAAAAATATTTACATGTACAAACTTAATTTCTGACATTGTTTTGAGTTTCAATTGGTGATACAGGGGGAGTGCTTTCACTTTATGTATTTATACTAGTTAAAGAATTGTCTCTAATTTACAAAATTTTAGCTATTTAAAAACTTGAATTTTATGTTTTATTTTTCTAAATCTTAGACATATATTTAGGTTTTACATTTTTATTTTGAAATATTAAAATAACAAAGATACACGTGATTATGTAGAGAACTAAAAAAATATTAATTAGAAAAGTTAGATTTAAAAATAAATCTAAACAAGTCTTTAAAAAAAATATTTAGTTTTATTCTTAAAATATTTTGAAGACTCTTTGTATCTTTTTGTATTTTTAAAAAAATATTTGGGGATTTTAAAATGTTACAATCCTTTAAACAATCCTAAGGGCCAATTGGACGGGTGCGGGGTGCACCATCAGTTTGACATACACGGTTTAGGAGCAGTTTGGGCTGATTTAGATGCGGTCTGGGTTGGAGTCAAGGCGGTATAAGCATTGGTCAACAAAGGGAGTGGCGCGCGGGTGAACCAGGAACAACACGAAAAAGACTTAAAGGGGGCGAGTTGGGCTTCATCTTCAACCTTGCCAAAAACCAAATGTACATGTTTTGTTTTAGGCTAAGAAACTCAAACCGCAAAACCACGACATGGGGATCTTTGTCTCTGTTAGAAAATAAATCGTTAAGTCATATCAAGTATATTAATTGGTTTAAATATAACAAGAAGTTATTGTAGCGTAGTGGTAAACACCCATGCCTGTCACACAGGTGACCAAGGATCAAATCTCACCGACAACAAATAATATTTAAAGTTTTGCTATTTCAGGGAAGCTGAGCAAAATCCGAAATTTACCTATAGGCAAGCTCAGCTCGACAAGTCAACCGGCATTCGGTCAACCAGTTCGGTCAAGAAGTTCAAAATCTGGACAGGTTCAACCTGTGTGTAGAAATCCGGACAGGTTCAACCTATGTGCAGAAATCCGAACATGTTCAACCTATGTGTAGAAATCCGTACAGGTTCAAGTACAGGACCGGTTGAGTTATAAACCGAAAGAACGGTCAAGAAATCTAACCGGTTGAATATCAAACCGGCCAGAAGAAGCTATGAAAAACCTGAAGTTATCCGGTTAACCTGAAGCTATGAAAAACCTGAAGTCATCCGGTTAACCTGAAACTATGAAAAACCTGAAGTCATCCGGTTAACCTGAAGCTATGAAAAACCTGAAGTCATCCGGTTAACCTGAAGCTATGAAAAACCTGAAGTCATCCGGTTAACCTGAAGCTATGAAAAACCTGAAGTCATCCGGTTAACCTGAAGCTATGAAAAACCTGAAGTCATCCGGAACAGGTAAAGAATTCAACCGGTCAAAGAACTCAACCGGTTAAGAAGCTCCACCGGTCAAGTTATCAAACCGACCAGAAACATGACCGCTCAAAGAAGGCCGGAAACACCAGACAGCCGGTCATTCAGAAGCCAAAGAAATAACCGGAAGTCATCCGGTTAAGTCAAATGACCGACCAGCATAAGAAGATACTTCGGGTATCTGTTGAGAATGATACCAAAGGAACAGACTGAACATTGCCATATTCATGCAAGTCTGAGGACAGTCTGCAGGCTGCAGAAGACCGTCCTACAAGATCTTTCCACTTCAGGATAAATCAGAAAGGCAATCTTCCAAGTACAGACAACTGTCTAACCAACAATCACCATATTGAGTAAAAGACAAACCTAGCCGGTTTGACCTACATACTGGAAGAACAGACCGCCAGGTCTGAAAAGTTGACCGCAAGGTCTGAAAAGTTGACCCCCAGGTCTGAATCACTGAACCTCTGCTCGACCAATCAAATTCAAGGAAATGAAATGTGACCGTTGACACATTTCACCTATAAAAGGAGCAGCTGAAGATGAGTAAATGCGGGACAAAAGGGACATACGGGATAAGTGAGACACAAGTGACACAACGAGCAATTAATTTATAAGTGATAAGATTGTGTTCTATCTCTAGAAAAGCTTAAGTGCTAAGTTGAAGTGTGTATTTACAATTTCGGTGTAAATTGTACGGGTGTTATCGAGCAGGAAATAAGTCTCGATCGAATTGTATTTGTATTCCTTAGTGAATATCCTTCTCGCGGTTTCGAGAGGAAAGGGTGACGTAGGAGTTTTATCTCCGAACATCCATAAAATTTTGTCTTGTTATTTACTTTCTGCTGGTTCTACATTCTAACCGACCTGTACTAACCTATCTACACCGCTCTAACCGACTCTACACCACTTAAACCGAATCACCAAGTTACAAAAACCGACCCATCAATTTCTAAACCTATCCCATTCAAAACCGGTTTTGCCTATCATATAAGTGTGCTGCTTCAACCTGAAACAAACCTCTTCCGCGCTTGAACCTAATTCAAGGGTTTGTGACAGTTTGTGTAGAATTGAAACCCCGGTGTTAATCTCTAACCGGATTAATCACCACCCTTTGAGTGAAACGCGCTAACCGGCCCAACCCCGGTCCTCCAGCCGCGACCTAGATCCTAACAATTGGTATCAGAGATTGCAGAACCGCAAAGGAGACATGGGACACGGTTATTCAGATCTTTGAGGGAAATGAAAGAACCAAGGAAAACAAGGTAATGGTAGCTACTCAGAAGTTTGAAAGCATCAAGATGAAACCGGGAGAAACAATGAAAGAGTACAGTGACCGGTTCACAAGTGTGCTAGATGAGCTAGCAACTCTTGGCAAGAGGTATGACAACAAGGAGGTCATCATGAAAGCTTTAAGATCTCTTCCAAGTGCGTGGGACATAAAGACAATGGTAATGAGGGAATCAAACTGCCTAAGTAAGATGAAGCTACATGATGTATTCGAAGATCTTAAGGCATATGAGTTTGAAATGAGGTCTAGAACTGAAGAAGAAGTTTCAGCCTCAACCTCAACTAGAGCACTGATCACATCCACCGAACCGGCTGCACCTGCACCGATCAGAACCGCCGAACAGTTCACCGAGGATGCCGTGGCAATGCTTGCACAGAAGTTTGGGAGGTTCATGAAAAGAAGCCAACCGACAAACTACAACTATGGCGATAAATCCAATTAAGGTGTTATAACTGTAACTGTTTGGGACATTTCAAGTGGGAATGCAGAAAACCGAGGAGGGATAACCGGAAACCGGATAACCAAGATAACCGAAATAACTACCAACAAACCGGTGAAGGAAGTGAAGTTCAGAAAGCACTGATAGCCGATGATGGAGGAAGTCTATGGGCTCACAGTGATAGTGATGATGAACTCACATGCCTCATGGCAAATGAGGAACAGGTATTTGACTCTTCTTGTGAAGAATTTACTAAAGATGAGTTATATAATGCATTGAATGATATGGTAGAAGAGTATAAGAACTTACTAGTCATGTTATCTAAGCAACTCAACTTTAGAAACGACCCTACAGTGCCCATTCCGACAGAAGCAGAAGTACCCGTTATAACCGAACCAGAGATCATAGAACCTAATGAAACCCCCACCATAGAAACCGAGTTACAACCTGAACCATCACTTAAGACCGAACAGTCTAGTGAACCAGCTAGAGAACTGACCGCGGAGGAAAATTCCAGACTCCAGTATAAAATGGCCACATATAAGAGATCTAGTGACATGGTAAAGGAGATGTGTAGCTATAAGAGACACCCTACTTGCATGTTTGGCTTAGGATACAAAAGGGATAGATCCAAAGACCAAAAACCCGTAGAGAAAGTAAGGTTTACAAGGAGTAACCTTCCTTTTATAAGATTCATTAGAAGCTCCTTAACCGCTGAAGAGGAATTGACCGCATACTATACGGCATAAAAACTAACCTATGTAGGTCCAACCGACTCTGAGAAGTGACTTGACCCTAAGAAAAGGAAAGCCGATCTGCTCAAAAATAGGAAAGCCAATTCTCAACCTCATAGGATAAACCAAAGACCATCCCCAAATAAGGCACTCTTAGGACAGCAGAAAGATGTCAAGTCTTGCACAGGAAAACTAATTAGAACCATAACCGGGAAAGCTATCCGATTTATTAAAGTTTGGATACCCAAGGGACTAATCAACCGCGGACCCAAAGAAAAATGGGAACCAGATTTTCTATTGTCTATGAATGTATGTAAATCAAGACAAAGGCATGGAAAAGACAACATTGCATTCGGACAGCGGCTGCTGACAGACACATCACATGAAGGGAACAAGCATGAAGTAGCTAACATCCTCACAAAGCCACTTCTCGAGTCTAAGTTTTCTTCCCTTAGAAATATCTTAGAATTGTTAGATTACAAAAAATTTCATACAAAATTCTTCTTCAAATAATGTTCTCCTTAAACCAAACCGTTTTTTCCAAAAACCGGCCAAACAAACATAAGTTTTTCTAAACCGGCCAAACAAACATAAGATTTTTAAACCGGCCTACTTCTTACTTCTTGCATGGTTTTGAATATTTATTCTAAATAATCAAAAAGGGAGAAATTGTTAGAAAAATTAAGTAAGTTAATTTTAAACTGGTCAACGATTACAAGTTTTGAATATTTATTCTAAATAATCAAAAAGGGAGAAATTGTTAGAAAATAAACCGTTAAGTCATATCAAGTATATTAATTGGTTTAAATATAACAAGAAGGTGCTGTAGCGTAGTGGTAAACACCCATGCTTGTCACACAGGTGACCAGGGATTAAATCTCACCGACAACAAATAATATTTAAAGTTTTGCTTGCTATTTCAGGGAAGCTGAGCAAAATCCGAAATTTACCTATAGGCAAGATCGGCTCGACAAGTCAACCGGAGTTCGGTCAACCGGAGTTCGGTCAAAGCGTTCGGTCAACCGGTTCGGTCAAGAAGTTCAAAATCCGGACAGGTTCAACCTATGTGCAGAAATCCGGACATGTTCAACCTATGTGCAGAAATCCGTGCAGGTTCAAGTTCAGGACCGGTTGAGTTGTAAACCGAAAGAACGATCAAGAAATCTAACCGGTTGAATATCAAACCGGCCAGAAGAAGCTATGAAAAACCTGAAGTCATCCGGTTAACCTGAAGCTATGAAAACCTGAAGTCATCCGGTTAACCTGAAGCTATGAAAAACCTGAAGTCATCCGGTTAACCTGAAGCTATGAAAAACCTGAAGTCATCCGGTTAACCTGAAGCTATGAAAACCTGAAGTCATCCGGTTAAACTGAAGCTATGAAAACTTGAAGTCATCCGGTTAACCTGAAGCTATGAAAAACCTGAAGTCATCTGATTAACCTATAGCTATGAAAAACCTGATGTTATCCGGAACAGGTAAAGAATTCAACCGGTCAAAGAACTCAACCGGTTAAGAAGCTCCACCGGTCAAGTTATCAAACCGACCAGAAACATGACCGCTCAAAGAAGGCCGGAAACACCAGACAGTCGGTCATTCAGAAGCCAAAGCAATAACCGGAAGTCATCCGGTTAAGTCAAATGACCGACCAGCATAAGAAGATACTTCGGGTATCTGTTGAGAATGATACCAAAGGAACAGACTGAACATTGCCATATTCATACAAGTCTGAGGACAGTCTGCAGGCTGCAGAAGACCGTCCTACAAGATCTTTCCACTTCAGGATAAATCAGAAAGGCAATCTTCCAAGTACAGACAACTGTCTAACCAACAGTCACCATATTGAGTAAAAGACAAACCTAGCAGGTTTGTCTTAAACACTGGAAGAAAAGACTGCCAAGTCTGTAAAGTTGACCGCCCGGTCTGAACAATTGACCGCCAGGTCTGAATCACTAAACCTCTGCTCAACCAATCAAATTCAAGTAAGTGAAATATGACCGTTGTCATATTTCACCTATAAAAGGAGCAGCTGAAGAAGAGTAAATGCGGGACAAAAGGGACATACGGGATAAGTGAGACACAAGTGACACAGCGAGCAATTAATTTACAAGTGATAAGATTTTGTTCTATCTCTAGAAAAGCTTTAGTGCTAAGTTGAAGTGTGTATTTACAATTTCGGTGTAAATTGTACGGGTGTTATCGAGCAGGAAATAAGTCTCGATCGAATTGTATTTGTATTCCTTAGTGAATATCCTTCTCGCGGTTTCGAGAGGAAGGGGTGACGTAGGAGTTTTATCTCCGAACATCCATAAAATTCTGTCTTGTTATTTACTTTCTACTGGTTCTACATTCTAACCGACCTGTACTAACATATCTACACCGCTCTAATCGACTCTACATCACTTAAACCGAATCACCAAGTTACAAAAACCGACCCATCAATTTCTAAACCTATCCTATTCAAAACCGGTTCTGCCTATCTTATAAGTTTGTTGCTTTAACCTGAAACAAACCTCTTCCACGCTTGAACCTAGTTCAAGGGTTTGTGACAGTTTGTGTAGTATTGAAACCCCGGTGTTAATCTCTAATCGGATTAATCACCACCCTTTGAGTGAAACGCGCTAACCGGCCCAACCCCGGTCCTCCAGCCGCGACCTAGATCCTAACAGTCTCTCCATTTATAACATGTCTATCATGTTTAGGAGTCAGCCATTCAACTGGACAAGGTCTCATCGCGGCCTCATTGGAAAATGACAGTTTCATTTTGGATAATTTTTATTATTTAAATCTTAATTTGAATTTTGAGTTTATAAGAAACTTCCTCGTACTCATTAGGAATAAAAACAATCAATTAAAATTGATTGAGTTCACTTTTAGATCAATTTTAAAATTTAAATTTGATACCTTTTTGATAAATTTTAATTTTGTGCACATTCATCAAATTCATTATTCATCAAATTCATTGGGTTGATTATAAAATTTTCCAAATATCATTTACAAATGACTTGAATGATTATTGAGTTATCATTCTTGACATTTAATTACAAAAACAAGATTTTTTGAAATTTTAAAATAAAAATTGTGTATTTCTGATTTAAGTTGTTTGGTTCAATCCATTGTGTATTTATTAATTATACAGTATTGATAAACACATGAACTTAGATGTATAAAATTTATTTTTGATCATATCATGAATTATAAAATGAATGATAACTTATAAATATGAGTTGGAGAACACTCTTGAACACTTGTTGAAATTTTTGAATGAACCAGAATTGAGCTTAAAAGCCTTATACAAAGTTTTATAATAACTTGAAAAAGTTTAAAGAAATTTAGAAGTGGACGATGATTGATGGCTTAAAGTGTGACTTATTGTCTTCGTATTCACTAGGAGGTTCTTTTTATAAGGACCTCGAGCCAGCAGGTGACATAAGTTGATTCGATTTTGGACAACACCATTAATGGTCCTTCAACTTGCTCGGTGAATTCTATCTTCTTGGCGAGTAAGTTGACCTAGGCTCGTAGTAGAAGATAAAGGTAGGTTGCGGACGCGTGTTGGGAGTGGTCTAGGCATTCCGTCCGCGTTCTGTGTGTGTTGGAAGCTCGAGCCTTGCATATTAGGTTGGCATTAGCCTTTGTCTGGCCATGTTGTTGAGCGTTGGGCTTCCGCGTGGTCTAGGCTTTGCTTAATTTGGGCCAAACGAATTTGGTCTCGTTTCGCCTTCTCTTTCACTTTTATTTTTTATTTACATTCAAAATATACTAAATTATTAATAGACATAAAATTTATTTTTGTTTATTTTATTTATTATTTTATGTATCTTAGGGTTTTATTTTTAATTATTTTGAGATTTGAATGGCTATTAATATTTTTCCCAAATAAATATTTAATTTATTGAAGACTTAAATTTTAATTATTTTGTCTTAATGGATAATTTTTTTCTCAAAATAATTATTTACTTTTTTTATTTTAAAAATATTTTTAATTATTCTTTGATTATAAATACAACGTTTTTCTTAAATAATTATTATTTTATTTATGTTTCAATTTTTAGTAATATAATTTTCAGTTTTGTTTTAATTATTTTGAATTTAATGAATATAAAAAGATCCAAAATAAGTATATAATTTTACTTGTATACCTTAGCGAGTCTATAAGTTTTAGAAAATTATTTAATGAATTTGGATTATTTAATTATGTAATGTTTTTTTTTAATTTACACATTCTAATTTTAGAATGGCAAAATATTTGTGATCTAAGTACATATTTCAAATTTTTTAAAGAGAAATAGGTTTGGTATGTTTTTTATAGAATTTTGAAACGACGTAATTTGTGTACGGTTTACTAATTTATGTATATAAGTTTTAAATTTAGTATTTTTTTTTCGAAATATACATATTTTAAATTATTAAATGTAGTTTAAATGTCTAACAAAGTGTTATGTTTAAGAATAGTTTAAAAAAAATCAAATACATAATGTTTTTAATATGAAAAATTAATTAAAAAAAGTTAATTTCTTTAATAAATAATAAACAATATGAGATAGCATATTTAAAAAGGGCAAAACATGAAAATGATGGTCATTTTTAAGACAGTTTGGTTTCTCTTCCATCAATCCTCCCTTAAACAAAGACACTTCGTCTCATAAAATTGGATCGAATCTGTTTGTTCCACCATTCTGTATCATATTTTTACACTTCATTGAAAACTGTTTTGGAACAATTTTTAATCTCAACTTTCATCACTCTTTAATTCTTCAAAATTGTTAATAAACTCTACTTTGATATAAGAGGTTATAAATAAGATTAAACATGATTTTGAAAAGTGTTGAAATTTTTTAAATCAGAATACATAAAATGGTACACGGTGTTATAATAGCAGATCCGACCCTATAATTTTATAAATATTTATTATTATCTTGTAAATTACACCATTTAACTTTCCACTTTAATTTGGAATTATAATTTGGAATCATATATAATTTGGACAAAAATGTATTATTTTAAACAAATGAAATTTGAAAAAAAAAAAATACCTAACTAAATAAATTTTATAAAAAAAATTATCATACTGTTCATATATTTAATAAAAAAATTATTAAAGTCTTTTCTAAAATGTTATCACTTTTTTTAGTTTTATTAGTCACTTTTATTTTAAAATAATTGGGATATAAAAATTCAAATACATGAACTTATATATTATAATTATTTTTACGTTTTTTTTAAACGGTTATAACCATTTCATTAAAATCCCAAAAGTGGGAGAATCAGAAATTAAAACTAGACAAACATTAGTTATGATTAAGGATGACAATCAAAAAAACCCTAAAAAACTGATTTGTAACATTTATACATTCTAAAAAAACAAAAATTACAAAAAAAAAACTATATTCAAACCTAACCATCTCAGCCTGGGATTTTCGCATGCCATCTATTTTCATTGAGATGTATTCTTCCCCATCCCTTTCTCTTCCTCTTCCTCTTCCTTTAACGATAAAAGGAGATTGTATTGAAGAAGATGATGAGTATTGGTGTTTTTTATTTTAAAAATCTTTCATTGTACGAGGTCGTTTTAATTTGATAGAAATAATTGTTTTTGAGAATTTTAGAGTTTTTACCTTTGTTATCTTCAACTTGAATTTATGTATTCTTGTTTTCCTTATCTTCAGCTTTAGACTCCACATCGGTTTTGGAATCTTCTTTATCGACTTTAGAATTCTCTGTTTCATCTTTAAAATTTTGGGTGTTTTCCTTTTAAGTTTCCTCAACAACAACTTGAGGTTCATCTTCCATTTTCAACATAATCCTTTGTATTACACAAAATTTTCTTTTCCACTTCACATTGATTCCCTTTATTCTCTCTAGTGGAAAAGTAGCATTCGGTAACGAAGTTTAGTAACAGCGCTATAACGCCCTTACTAATAATTTTTATTAGTAACAGTTTAATTAAACCGTTACTGTTATTAAGTTATTAGTAACGATTATATTAAACCGTTACTGATAAAAATAATCAATAACGGGTATAAGAAAACACCGTTATAGAAACTAGTGGTTTTTAATATTTTTTTTGAAGTAAGAGTATCAGTAACGGTTATTGATGAAACTGTTACTGATAAAACTTCAGTTTAAATTTAATTAAAGACATATTAGTAACGGTGTTGAAAGGAAACTGTTACTGATAGAGTATTGGTAACGGTTATTCCTAAAACCGTTACTAATATGTGTATGTCGTTTCATCTTTTGCAATGGAGATCAGTAGCGGTTATTGAAATTTTTTACTGATAAGGATTCAGTTTAAATTTAATTAAATACATATCAGTAATAATTTTGAAGGGAAACCGTTATTTTTGTGTGTGTTTGTGATTTATTTTGCATTGATCTTTGTAAGAGATATCATCAGTTGGATATTAGATCAACTATGACAACTGAATGATTCATTTTCAGTGTCCGTCCACCTTCAACTCAAACTCCGGCACCGGCTCCGGCTCGTATTTTTGTCAAAATTGATTCATCATAAGTCATATCCAAAACTTCGTATACATTTGAATCAGTCTCTCGATTTTATGTTTTCCTCTCACACCTCAATCACTATGTTTGGAATTGGAACAAATGGATTTAGAATTCTACTACTTACATAAGCTAGTCATTCGTTTCAAAACCTGAAACCAACAGCCGAAGGAGATAGGAAATGTTTAAAAAATGCAAAATTTTAAACCCTAAACTCTTAAAAAAGCAATTAGGTCGGTTGAAAGGAATGAATTAGATTGTGTCTCTTCAGCTTTTAGCACTATGATCCTTTTGTTAATAATGCTAGATATTATTGGTGCTATATTTCCATTGTTTTCCAGGTCATATCCTTAGAGCATTAATTTCTAATTTGTTTGCATTTCGTGTTTACTATATTAGTAAGAATATTGCATCCAGAATACTGGTTCTGTGATAGGCAATAATATTTAGCGGGATGAGAGGATATATTATGTTACTAAAACTCAATAAAAACTTATTTTTGTTCAGGGAACACTCAAATGTTCCCTCAAATCACTACTCAAGGATTGACACTCTTGTCTGATTTGTTGTAGCTAACAAAATTGGATTTAGAAAGATGCCCGGGTATTCATGGTGAACTTGTTCATTTAAAAGGTATATTTTTATTAAATATTGTTATATCACATTTTACAATACCCCTTTTTTAGTGTTTTAAATTTAATTGCTCAACTTCTTTATTAAAGCCTCATTTAACTGAATGTGGTTGGATGTCCTTGGATGTTTTTTTTGTTTAATGGTGTATATTGTTCTCATTCTTCATTTTCCTTGCTACTCAGGGTTAACAAAGCTGGAATCACTCAATATTAAATGTTGCAATTGCATAACTGATGTTGATTTGAAGCCTATCTCCGGTCATTGAAGTATTTGAATTTATATTAAATCTCATTTGTTAATCCAATGCTTGATATTTTTGTTAGATAGTATAAACTCGTGTTTCGTCAATGAACAATGAGACCGGGCTTGTATAGTTAATTTCTCCTTGCTAAGTTACAACTTTCATTCATGTGGTAAATGATTGTATAATAACTTCTTTACGTAAGGAAACATTGAATACAGATTATAAGGACAATTTCAAGTCTGTGATGTAACAGTTTGTTCATTTATTTTCCAGGACATGCCAACTTGAAAGAGTTGAAGATTATTTTTAGTAGAGTTTCTGACTATGGCATCACTTATTTGAGAGGTATCTAGTTTTACGTTGAGTTTGATATATACAAACTCTGCATATTATCCAAATTGTAAAAATGTTCTTCTTTTAAGCCAATTTTCTCCCCTCTCTTTGGGTTGGGGCATAACATTTAGACAATACATATAATCATAATATTTAGTGAGTCATGTATTTCTCAAATCCTTATGAGAGATATTTTGCAATTTTTTCCATTCCAGGTCCTGCACAAACTTGTTTTATTAAACATGGAAGGTTGTCGTGTCACTGCAGCATGCTTAGATTCTCTTTCAGGTTGGTGTCAGCTTCTTCATTCCTCATGGTTTCATATTTCTTTTAGAACACGGTATTGTCCAACTAAAACATTATGACTAGATAGTCTTTAGAGCTTCAATAACGTTTTCATACAATTTCATTTGTCAAATTAGGGTGTCGCAAATGAGCAACTCATTGAAAAACCTTTGATTTGAGATGTTTTTCACTAGTTTTATCTATGTGCAGTTCTTCCTTCTTTTTCATATCTTAATCTTAGCAGGTATGGATTCTCTGATAATGGTTGTGAGAAATTTTCAATTAAGAAGCTACCTCATAAAATAGATTTCCTTTCCTAATGGATTTCAGGGTGTTCATATATTAATATTAATGTTTCAGAACTGATTCAACTAGAATACTTCTTAGTTATTTCCCATACTAATGCTGGACTGGTTGCTGTTACAAGTATGATCTCTAAGTCGATCATATAATGTTTATATTGATTTTTTTTTGTATTAAATGGTTTAGGTATGATAACTATGGTGCATGTTGAAACCCAGGCTGGACTGGATTGGCTCATTACATGTGAAGGAAGAAAATAAGAAGCTAACTGCCTTATTCCAGTTGTTTCATATCTCAAATTGTAGTTTTTTGTTATGTTGATGAATTTTGGATTGATGATTGTGGTTTTGTTATGTGGATTGATAATTGTGGATTCATAAATTGTGGATTGATGATGGTAGTTTTTGGATTAATGACGGTGGTTTTTGGTATATTAATAGTTTTGTAAAAATGGATAATTATATTTTTTATATAGCTACAAATATGAAATATTAAAAAAAAAACTATTATGTTTTTTAGTAACGATATTAATCTAAAAAAACTGTTACTATTAAATATCAGTAACGATATTAACATGGAAAAAACCGTTACTATTAAAATATCAGGAACAATATGAAACTTGAAAAAACCCGTTATTATTATATATCAGTAACGGTTTTACACATAAGAAAATCGTTACTATAACATATCAGTAACGATTTTACCTTTGTTAAAGTCGTTACTAATGTTAGAAGAGTATCAATAATGGTTTTCGAATGCCCTTACTAATACTAGAAGATTATCAGTAACGCTCATTTTGTAACGAATGGTAACGACTATAAATGTCGTTACAGAATGTTATCAATACGGTTTTATGGGCTTTCAGTGATGGCTTCGCCCTTACTAATATTCTTTTTTCTACTAGTGTCTCTTTTATAAATGCTTTTATTTTTTGCAGAATCCTTCTTGCTTTCTTCCTCCTACATTTTCCTCATTTTTTTTCTTTTTTATCAGTATCCTTGGCTTCCACAATATTCTCTTCCATTCTTGATTTTATCGTTTCATTTCCTACTTTTTTGCTTCCTAGGCTTTCATTATTTTATGTTCTTCTCAATTGTTTTTGAACATTATTACTAACATTTTGGAAATTATTGTAGAAAACACATCTGTTTGACTTCCATTCATATGAGATTTCTATGACCGGTGGGTTTTCCATTCCTATCAACAATTGTCATGTTCTTTGTTAGTGTACTTTGAGGATGCACTCAATGCTTATTCTAGAAAAGGTAAGATGCTCTCCTCCCTATGTAATTCGATCCATATATAATGGTTTCCCCAATAGACTAGCAAAGTCACCTAGAGCTTCTGTATTATACATGTGTGTTGGGATGTTCTTAAGTTTAAAACCATATTTGGGTTGTTTCTTTGGATTTCTTTGAAGGCTCAATTCTCCAGACTATCTCTCCAACTTCATACAGTTGGATCCAATATAAGTATGCCCAATTTTCAGAATATATCCAAGTTCGTTCCCTTTTTGAATTGTAGAAAATAGAGATCATGGATGTTTGTAGAAATCTTCTCCAGTCTCTTCTGCTCCCATTGTTTTATTAGTGATTCATTAGTGGTTTGGGAAAGATACACGGTTCTTTCCTATGTAGTTCCCAACAACTATATTTTCCCATTCTTTGATGCATTTCTCCTCCACTTCAGTGGGCAATTTAAATTCAAAATGAAAGTTGAGAATCTCAACTTTTCTTTTAAACTCACCCAAGTAGATTTGACATTTGTATGCCATGATCTTCTTCCTTCTTTTATGCATTCTTATTCTAGACTTCATTAACCTTCCAGTTGGAATTTCTGTTGATAGTATAGGTCTTTGATTTTGGGGACATCATAGCTCCCTCATGTTTCCACTGACTAGTTTACTATCGTTTCGTATTCTTCCTTCTTCAGTAGGTTCCAATCTTGAAGATAATGTATATTCAATTGGACGGTTGTTTACTGTATTTTCTCTTTGTTGAGCACAATCTCTCATTTCTTTGCATGCTTCAGTAGCTTTGTGATTTGATTTTTAAGTCCAAGAGGTTTGCTCTTTCATTATATCAATAATTGGTTATTTACCCTTGTGATTATCCCTATTTTCACGGATACTTTTCTTTGCACCATCCTATTGATGTCCTTTTTCAATGCTACCTCCCTTAAAACCTTCCATCCACAAATTCTATGGATTCCTTATTCTATTACTTTTCTTTCTTCCATTTGATGAATAACAGAACACAAACACAAAAGCAGAGCAATCATAGGAATATGGTAACCTTGAAACTCAACTATGATAGAATAGGGTAAACTAGAAACCCTAACCTTCCAACCAAGATATGCAGATGGAAATGAATGACCTAGTTTATTAGAGTTCGATACTACGGTGTCGTTTGTGCCGATGTGTCCGATCTTGCCCGATCGTGCGCACCGTTTGTTTGATTTGACAAGAGACTTTAAGCGACTGAGCAATTGCGACCTTGATACAGTGCCGATCGTGTCGTTCGTG
>NW_025919817.1:300000-378537 GCF_907164915.1 Impatiens glandulifera | reverse complement strand
AGTATAGACACGACACTAGCACATGTATACATACAAAACGACATAAACACAATTAGTCACATGACCTAAGATACTCAACTTAACATTAATATTTTTATAAATCTATTTACATTCTCATTTAATTAATAAATTATTTAATTCTATAATTGTAGTATATAATTAAAACTAAAAATATTAAAAGAAAATATTAAAATAAATATAAATAAATAAATTATATGAATAGAAATGTGAGACTCCAAATAACTCTCTCCCACATTACTTTTATTTATTAATTTATTTATTTATAAAATTTTAAATATTTTTATAATTTTAATTATTATTAATAAATTAAATAATAAATATATTATAATAATTTAATTTTTATAATATAATAATATATATTTATAATTTTTACCCACTTTTCTATTAAATTATAATATAATAATACATATTTATAAATGCCCAATTAAGGCTCGAACTTGAGAACATTTTACTATATGGGGTTCAAACTTTCAACTTTGACGTGTGAGGCTCCTACTTCTATACTTTTAGCCAGATGGGGCTTTCACGCAAACGCACTAACCTCCGTGTTAAAATATTTGTGAGATAGCTTTAAATATTTATAAATTAGAGTCCACATCATCTTTTTTTATTTATAATGATAATAAAAGATAAATTTACGACCCATTTATTTTTTTTTCTTCATGCACACATAGTTACACCATTAGTTACACGAACAAATCCTCTTTGTCTTCTCATATTCTTCAAGAATGACAGTTAGGTATTTCTTTCACTCTTTTGGGATACTCATCTAAAAGGTGTTGTTTCATTTCTTGAGATATCTCAAATAGGCCTTGTGATCAATTGACATATCTATAGCGATGAAATTTCATGTGTAAGGGGGCATAAAGTCACGACCAAATTGTTTGTAGAGGTGGTGAGTGTAGTAGAAGGTAACCTATTCATAGTCATTTCCTACGAGAGGTCCAGGTGAAGCCTTCCTCATTCTCATGTATCGAAGACAAGGAGACAAAATGTATATGGTACATAATAGCGGTAGGCACCCTAGCTTGTTGAGTAGCTAAATATAGAGAAATAGAGGTGAGCCTCTTTTACTCACGGAAGAGGTTAAGAATAAATCGTTCAAATCCATCAACATTTCAATCAAGATAATACCCGCGGGGTATTTGTTTCCCCTAAGAGAAAATCCCTAACTTCATAGTGATTTCCTATGAGAGGTCTAGGTGAAGCCTTCCTCATTCTCATGTATCGTAAAGAAGAGAAGGGGACAAATGTCTCTAGTACATACTAGCAGTAGGCACCCTAGCTTGTCGAACAGTCAGATATAGAAGACTAGATGTGAGCCTCTTCTTCTCACGGAATATGTTATGAATAAGTCATTCAACCCATTAGTGTTTCATCCAAGATTATACCCGAGGATCTTTGTTTCCCTACGCATATGGTATCTTACCTCTAAGATTTTGGAGGATAGATTTTCATCCGCTAGAGCCATGAAGAAATGAGCTAACATGATTGTCATCGTCATTAGGAAAGATCTCATAGTTAGGGGAACTTGTCCATCTCTGATTTCCATGTTTGTCCATTACTAGAAGTCAATGATATTATTTTTGAGGATTTTTTCGAATGTTGTCTTAGTATATCTACTTTCTTCTTGTATGAGATTTTTCAAGGACATTGATTCTACACGTGGTTTCAAGTGCATATCATTCTTACTGTCCATCATTAAGATTGCTCAAAACTCCTCTATGGTTAGGCACATGGGTTTTTCTCCCATATAGTAGACTCGTCCTGTATGGTTCACCTCCTTTTTATTTTCATCTTGAAGGCGAGGTTTATTTTGAAGTTTTTAAACCTCATGATGGGGTTAGTCCATTAATCCCATGGTTCTAGGAAAATTTAAGCCCATAAGATCAGCTCAACATCCGTCTGCATGAAAATTGTCCGTGATAAGTAATTCAAAACACTCACAAAAATGTGTTTTATTTTGAAAATAAGGAACATTTTTTAGATGTTCACTTAGACTATATATGCATACACATAATACATATATAGTAGTCATTAAGGGCTATAGTGATGAGGTTTTGATTATATATGCACGACAAACATCCGACTGAGTTTGAGTATCTAGGTTTTTTGTTCTAAGGGGAATCATAAGAGAGTTTCATTTTCCAATAGTGGAGGGGGTAAAATCTCCGCCATAAATTAGAGAATATTTACTTTATTGTGAAATTTCCCCAAACTCCACAATATCTACATCCAATCGGATGACTCATCGCCAAAGGGTGGGTCGATTCCATGCATTCTAGTTTTTTCTCTCGCAACATCACTTAGTTTATAACAAGTTTTCATTCCTCATTGATAATCTATGTTTGAGATGCTCACTTAGACTATACATGCATACACATAATACATATTTAGTAGTCATTAAGGGCTTTAAGAACGAGGTTTTGATTATCTGGGCACGGCAGACAACTGGCTGGGTTTGAGTATCTATATATTTTTGTTCTAAGGGAAATCATAAGAGAATTTCATTTACCGATAGTGGAGGGATAAAATCTTTGCCATAAAATAGAGAATATCTACTTAATTGGGAATTTCCCCCAACCTTCACAATGTCTGCGTCCTATCGGATGACTCGTCACTAAAGGGTGGGTCGATCCCGTGTATTCTAGTTTTTTTTCTCACAACATCACTCGGGTTATAACAAGTTATCATTCCTCATTGACAATCTTTTCATATATGTGTCGAAGTACCGATCTCTGTCATGTACTTCTTTGCAAGTAGGGTAGGGTGAGGTTGATATACCATTTTCACATAAAGATATTTAAAATGGATAAACATATGTGTCTGTTATGTGTCGTACATTTTGGGTCATGGCTATTAGGTGGAAAATGTGGTACAAACATTTTTAAAAAGACAATTTTATATTTTCAAGTTAAACATTTAATCCCCAATAGAGTCATCAAGAAATTTGTAACCCCATGAATCCCGTAGAGGCACATCGCGGCGCGTGGCATAGGTATGGAGTGGCTTGAGGTTCTATGGTTTCAACCTTGGTTTGCGTGTCATGCATTATTTTAAAATAAAATATTATTCTAAAAGATTTTGATAACACTTTGCTGATTTTTAAATTAAACATATAAATATAATTATTTTTAATGATTTGGGAATTTGCGGTAATTAAATGACGAATTAATTTTCATGTAATCTAGTTTAAATTAATTAAACATAATTAATTTAAAAAATATTTTTTATTTGAAGACAGAGTCGCCAATTGATTTTAGAGAAATCAATAGAAATGGTGTACGTGTACAAACATATTTTACACTAAAGTTTCGTTTTGCTTCGAAGTTTGATGGTACTCGGAAAAGGGCTTTCGCGCTTAATCCTTTATATCCATTTTAAAAATGGTCAGGGTTAGAAATAAATGTCAAACAAGACTTAGAAAAAATATTTGTTGGGGAAATATCTCGAAAATATATGGAATCATTTGTCGATCCCTCGGGATTTTTGGAAAATAGATTTTGGACCCAAAATTACAAAACTAATATTGGATTTTAAAAAGTGGAACCAAATAGGCCTAAGTCCGGAGTTATAGGTCTTTTTTCGATTTTATCGGTCGGGTTACAAAACTCTCGGTTGGGGTCTAAAGACTCTCGGTCTAGGTCGAGGCTTAGAATCTTCAATTTGGGTGTTGAAGTCCTTCGGTCGAGGTGCTAAGGATTCTCGGTCCTAAGCTAAGATCTTCGGTTGGGGTGTATAAAGCCTTCAGTCCTAGTTTAGCTCAATGATAAGTCCTGTAGTCTTAGATTATGGAACTCTCAGTCCTGGGTTTAAACCTTTTGATTTCAGAGTTAGGGATTCTCGGTCTCAATGTTAGACTTTTCAGTCCCAATGTCATACCTCTTGGTCCTGGATTAAAACATTCTCATTCGGACCTCTTATTCCTAGACAAGAACATCGATCAAACCTCTCATCCTAGCTTAAAAACATTGGTCGGACCTCTCGGTCCTATTGAAATTCTCGGCCTAGGTCTTGGTCATAGGTTCGAGTTTTCTCGATCTTTGGTCTTAGCCCGGACAAAGGGTGTTTAGTCGGACTTCTCGGTACTCGGTCCTCAAGAACACAAAAGTGTACATTTGTAATTCGTTTTTTAACTTTGATTCTTAGATACAAGAGCTTATGTAGTTTCATAAAGCTCCCAGGAATATGTTTATCATCATTTCTATGTAACAATGAACCTGGATGATGATCAATTTGTTCAAAATATTTTGTGATATAAAATAGGGTTTTTTATTTTAAAGATGTTTTGAAGTGTAATAAGTTATCCAATAGCTTCCTTATACTACATTTACTTCATTGGTACCAAAACATGAACATTGTTTGCTTGTTTTATTTTTATCAAACATGATCCAAATAGTTGTCCAACCTGATTACAATCATGTTGGGAAGCTTTCTAGATTGTGATTCAACAGAATGAATAAAAAACAACAAATCTAATTTTTGGATTTTAAAAAATTCAAATTTGGTTTTTGTTTTCAAGATCGATTAATCGGTTTTATCATATCAGATAGTTTCTAAATGATCATAGTATCAATATTCAACCATAAAAAACCATAAAAAGTAAGCATACAAGCTTATTCAATTTGAAATATAAAAATTTCAAATTTGAACAGTAAATATGAATTAGATGGTGATTGGAACCTTACCTAGAATTATAGAACATTCATTGATCCTTAGGGAAGCTTTTGACATATTCAGATCCATGCTTGAAGGTCTTAAACATAAAATTCGAAAAATCCGAATGTTTTAAGCTTTAATGGGGGATTTTTGTTTTTCTTCGATTTTAAGGTGCAGAGTAGATTCTTTTGCTTCAAAATGACCTAAGAGTAGATTTATAGCATCCATAAGTTGGTTGATCCATTCTAGTGGATCGAATTAGTCAAAATCAAATGACGTATTGGTTGTTGTTGGCTCAAGTGACCAAAATATGAATGAATCATCCATATTCTTGTAGGGGAAATAATCACCGTGATAGGGTGATCATTCTACCTTTCGAATCAGCCCAAAATGTAGACTGTGGAGAAGTTCCAAAAATGGAAAATCAAAGACGGGTCTTTGATCTTAACCCTCTGGTGACGCGTTGGAGACAATGGTGGCACTAAAAACGACATTGTTTTAAGCGCATTCAAGCATTTCGTCCGCGGACCATTAGGGTATATGTGTTATGTTAATGCCTTGGTTAAAGGGGCTAACGTCTAGTTAGTTGATTCGGTGTGATGCACGCGCGCATTCCTTCTTCTACAACGGGCTATGCGGGCGCTTCATAGTCGTTGGATGCGATTTCAGCATCCATCTAATGGACGCAGTTCCGAAAGTAACTTTTTCTTTCGATTTCATTTACACTCGATTACAGATTTAATTTAATTTTAAAACATTAAGGGTTTGTTTGAAATTGATTTTTCTTTCACCCAATTTATAATATTAAAATAATTAATTTTGATCTTTTTAAATGCATAAAATATTAATATAAATAAGGCAAATATTTTATTTAGTTGTGTATATTTGTAGGGTTAAATAAATAATTGTTTTAGATGAAATGAATACAACAATTCATTATAAATTATT
Source organism: Impatiens glandulifera (assembly GCF_907164915.1). Lineage (NCBI taxonomy): Eukaryota > Viridiplantae > Streptophyta > Magnoliopsida > Ericales > Balsaminaceae > Impatiens > Impatiens glandulifera. Next base: position 372,909 of record NW_025919817.1, on the reverse strand, counting down.
TATTTTTGACCCCATAATTTTTCTAAAATTATTTTAAGATAAAATGAGTATAACATTTATCCCAAATAATTTTATTTTGGCCTTAACCCTGAATTAATTTGATTAATTATTACAATAATTAATCCTAATTAATTGTTTTAATTGAGTTTGGTCATGGGATAAATTATTTTGATTTTATGTATTTAAAATATAAATCAAAATAATTATTTTAATATTATAAATTGGGGTGTTGATTTTTAGTGCTTACAGAAATTTTAGCATTTGTCCTTCTAAGTTGACGTAGAAGACTGTCTTCTAGGTTAAGATTTATGGGAAAATCTTCCTTTTTTTCCATAATTATGGTTGTTGGGAAGTGGATGGAACATTAATCGGTTGGTTTTTTATGAAACTAGGTTGAAAATCTATTACACCTCGTGTTGATGTGATTTTTATCGAGGCATGGGTGTGGGAAGTCGTTTTTGACTTCCATCATTTAGAAGTTTTATCGCAATAAGTGTTAGGTTTCTTTTATGGGTGAGGGGTCAATCATGTTGATTTATGGTTCATCATCGTGGATCAGGTCCAGCACGACGTCATCTCCAATCGTCACTTCATCGGGTGTGATCATGTTGACTTGGTGATCCTGTAACGGATTCTTGACTACTTCAGATTTGGCGATGACATTTTGGTTTATCAGATTGTGAAACAGATTTTTAAGGGCGCTACAATTATCAGTAGCATGTCTCTTTGCTTGGTGATAATCACACCAGGCATTCTCCTATTTTCCCAAGAGATGCCTAACTGTTCTTGGGTCGAGGGTTTTGATCAAATAATTTTCCTAAACAATCTTCATAACTTTACTCAAAGACATCCCTAGGTCGTTAAAGATTTTAGGAGGTCTAGGTGCCTTTGGAGGCGTGGTTTTATTAGGGATTGTGGTCCCTACCTTAATTTGCGGAGGCTTACATGGATTGCCTTTTGAGGCGATAGTTCTTCTCATGAAGTTGTTACTTATTGTACTTCTATCTTTCTTTTGTGGGGAAGTTTTGACTGGCTTTCCCTCTCTTCTTTCTTTCTCAATAGCGTCATCGAGATTGTTGCTGGTTTTTAGTAACTTTTTCATATTTTGGAAGATTTTGACGACGAATTCAACAAAATATCGTCCATTAATTCTTTACAAGATCATCTCAATCTGTCATTGTTTGCTCGGGAGGGAATCAATTTTCTCGGCGAAAACATTCATATTTCAATGAACATGGAGAATTTGTCATTTTCTCCTTGTTTGATATTCTTTAAACTCTTTTCTAATCGTTCCAGCTTAAGGTGTATAAAGAATCATTCTATGAACGTTGGAACCAGTTCTTGATGGTTTGTAGATACGTGGTCTTTTGTTGGTGATACTAGTGTACTGCAACATCATCGAGGTATTGGGGAAATAAGTGGAGAAATGTGGGTTCTTCGAGTCGTAATGGGATCATTATAAACATATACATCTTGAAGAAAACAACCTGATCATTTTTTCCAATGTATTTGGATATGGCTAGTAATTTGACGGGAATGACTACTCGTTTCGCAGTTTTCATGGCATCTTTCTAGTGATAGTGTTCTTTAGTGCTTTTGCCCTTAGCTATCTTGTCAAGTTGGGCTTGCATTTATGTTTGTATGGCTCGAACCTGAGCCATTTAATCTTCATATTTCGTAAAAGGTAGTTGATCTGCCATTGGAGTTAATATTTTTGTTGGTCCCTGAAGGTTGGTTAAGTACTTCCTCTTGTGTCCCATGTAGTGCCCGTGTGGTTGGGTCAAATATTCTTCGAGGTCTTCGTAGAGAGAGAATTCCATTTGATTTTGAGGACTAGTAGGATGGGGATTAATGGGAGAGAACAAAATAAGGATATGTCGGTTAGAACTTGAGAAAAAGAAGGTATATTTTAGGATGTGGACAGTATTTAATGATTAGCTATAGAGTTTGTGATCAGAGCGAGTTGTCTAGTCACATGTTGCAAAGATGCCTTCATTTCCCTGAATTTGACCGTGGAGACCCTTTTAGGTGTCGGGATTACTTCGGTCATCTGGTGGCGTATAAAATGTATGGTTTTTGAATCTCTCTTTATGGGGATCGTGTTGAATGTCGTAGCCATAGACCGTTGCGAAGAGAAAGAGGTGAGGGTTTGTAATTGTAACAAAGTACAATGCAATGCATGTAAAATAAATCCTACAGAATCAACTTCTCCTTTGTGATTTCAAAGCCAAACATAGAGTTGTTATACAAAACATACTCGTTAAGTTTGTTACAAACATGTCTGTCTTGTTGATATTTACAAAGAGAGTCTAAAAGGGAAAAAGTGTTGAAAGTGGTTATAGGCTTTTAGTCCTTCTATAGCTTATTCCCACTCTAAAAGATTTATCATCTTCATTTTTCTTAACCTACTCGAGAATGACAGTCATGTAGTTATTCCGTTTTTCTAGGATACTCATCTAAGAGGCATTGTGCTATTTCTCGAGATATCCCACACAAACCTTGTGATCAATTGGCATTTTTGTAGCGATAGCAGACCCTATTTAAAGGGACGTGAAGCCACAACCGAAATTTTTGAAGAGTTTGTGGGTGTAATAGAAGGTATCATATTCCAAGCCCATAAGCATGATCATGGGTTTATCATCCATCATGTATGCCATCTTTTTGATGGGATACCACGGGAGTAACTCCCTGACTTCGTCGTCAATCTCTATAAGAGGTTCAGGCGGCTTTCCTTATTCTTCGGTATTGAAGAGAATGAGACATGATGTCTCTAAGACATACTAACAATAGATGTCCAAGTTTTTCAAACAACAAGATGTAGAGAATTAGTGATAAGACTCTTTTCTTAAAGTTAAGGTTATGTATGAATCATTCAAACCTATCAGTGTTTCATCCAGAATGATACTTAAGGGGTCTTTGTTTCACCTACGCATGTGGTATTCTACCTCCAGAATTCTTGAGGAGGGTTTATCATTTAGTGGCGCTAAGAAGAAGTGAGCTAGTAGGATCGTTACTTTCATCATGGATGATCCTAAAATCAAAGGAATTTCTCCATTCCTCACTTCTATCTTTGTAAATTTTTGTAAGTCGATTTTCGTCTTCCTAAGGATAGTATCGAATCTTTTCTTGGTATATTCATAATGTTCTTGTTTTCCATGATTAGGATAGCTCAAAATTCTTCTATGGCCTGACATATTTTCCATTCTCGTATGAATTAAACCGTTCTTACATGGTTCCACCTTATTTGCATTTGTATCACGAATGTGTGGTTTCTCTCTATATTTATAAAACTCATCATGGGGTCAGTCAATATATCCCATAATTCCACTCATTTTCGTGGAAACTATCAATCAATGGGACTAGTACGATATCCTTGTGATTTAGAAATTCAAAACATTTAAAAAAATTCATTTGTTTTGAAGAAGGAATATGTTTGAGATGTTCATTTAGACTATAAATTTATACACATAATACATATACAATAGTCACATAAGGGTTGTAGTGACGAGGTTTTGTTGTTTGGTCACGACAAACAATTGGCTTGGTGGGAGTATTCAGGTTATTTGTGCTAAGAGGAATAATAAAAGTGTATCATTCGCTGATAGTGGATGAGGTAAAACCACCGCCATAAACTAGGGAATATCAACTCAATTGGGAATTTCCCTCACCTCCACAATGTCTACATCATATCGGACGACTCATCGCCAAAAGGCGGGATCGGTCCATTGCATTCTAGTTTTTCCTCTCAAAGTCGTATACTTCTTTGCATGTAATGTGAGGGTTATATAATATTTTTAGGTATAAGCATTTAATAGGGAAAAACCTATGTATCCCTTAGGTGTTGTATCTTTTGGGATATGCATATTAAATTGAAAACGTGATACAAACGTTTTTAAAAAGCCATGTTTTTTTATTATAGTTATACATTTAATCCTAACAGACTCGCTAGAAATCTGTAACCCCTAGAAAAAACCTTCAGGTCCATTGAAAAATTCGAGGTTCGATAATTTCAACATAGATTTGCGTGTTATGCATTTTTTAAAAATAAAACATTATCTTAAAAGATTTTAAATAATTTTTTGTAAATATTTAAAAGATGTTTTGAAATCATTTTCTAATAATTTTGGTATTTTTAGAATATGGTTAGGGTTCCTATATTACAAAAATAATTTTGGAATTTGAAAAGTAAAACCAAATAGGCCTTAGGACTGGTGTCCTCAATCATGGGTTCATTTTCATAGGTCGGGGCTAAAATGTCCTCAGTTTTGGTCACATTCTCCTTCAGTTTGGGTTCAAGATCTTTGGTTGGGGTGCTAAGGCCGCTTAGTCCTTGGCTGAAATTTTTGGTCATGTGCCAAAATTCTTGATCGGACGCCTCAGTCATGGGTGGAAATCATCGGTCCTATGTTTGGGACTTCTCGGTCGGTTGCAAGACTTTTCGGTCTTAGGTTTGATTTCTTGGTCGGATGTAAAAAATCCTCAATTAGAACTCTCGGTTTTATATGAAGAACATCGGTCAGACCTTTCAGTCATAAAGGAAAAACATCGATCAGACCTCTTGGTTTTAGCTTAAAAGCCTCGGTCAAACCTCTCGGTCATGGCTATGATTTATCAGTCCGCCTCTCGTTCCTGACCGAAGATCCTTGGTCGAATATCTCAGTCCTGGTTAGATATATCGGTCCTAGTTGGACATCTCGGTACTCAAGAACATCAAAAAATTGTAGGTTTTTCAATTTTGATGGAGACTTGGATCCTTCAATCCAAGAGCTTGGGTAGCTTCACAAAGCTCATTTAACATTAAGAAAAACCATCCAAAGGTATCATTCGACTTGGGTGATGATCAATTTGTTCAAAATAATTTATTGTCAAAAATCAAGTTGATAGTTTTAAATCTATTTTTAAGTGTAAGGAGCTTCTTAATAACTTCCTTATTCTTCATATAATTTATTGATACCAAAACATTAACACTAGCTGTTCATTTGGACAAATTCAAGAACACAAAATTTTCATTTATTTTGAAATTTTTAAGTTTGATCAAACATGATTAGGATGGACAAAACATGATCCAAATAGTTTCCAAAAATCATTAGAAATATGTTGGGAATTTTTTTAATCTGTTATTCTTGAGGATTAGTCAAAGAACAAAAAACCCATTTTTTAATTTTTTTCAAATTTAAATTTGTTTTTTTTTCGTTTGGGATCAATTGATAGATCCTACATTTCACAGAAAGCTCACAAATGATCCTAGGATCAATTTCCAGTCATCAAATTCAAAGACCAGACAACATACAAGCTTATGTAAATTAAAATATAAAAAAAAAAAAATCAATTTTAAATTGTATGTATGAATTAAAGAATAATTGGAAGCATACTATGGATTGAAGAACATTCCTTAAACCTTAAGGAAACTTTCTAGATGCTTGAATCCAAGTTTTAAGGCCTTAAGAAAAGAGTTCGAAAAATCTTAAAGCATGAACTTTAATGGAGGATAATCTGTAAATCTTGATTCGAAGTTTGAGATCGAATCTCTTGGCTTTGGAATTGATAAGATGCTATTTATAGCCTCCCAAGATCAGGTTGAGGGAGACAAGTGATCAAAATTAGTCAAAAGCCATTGATAGAATTTTGAATGTTCTTTTGGCTAGTTGCCGGAATAGGCATCATTGATGCTTGTAGATGTAGGGGGAATGTTCACCGTGATAGGTTGATTATTTCACCTTTTGAACGGAGTTAATCTGTCCAGAAACGATAAAATTTTATCTTTGATGGATGGTTATCCGGCGTTGCGATAAAGATGATGACCAGGGGAAGAAATTTCGCATTCGCGTTTTGGCTAACGATTCTGAGGTACGCGTTAGACGATCAATTATTTTGTGGATGCACTCTTCCTTCGTTGTGGATAAAAATATAGCGCATAACCGATTGTTGTAAATCCTGCTGCAACGAATCCTTTGGGTGTCGGTTGCACTGGATTATTGATTTTATTTTTATTTTAAAACCTTAAGAGTTTGTTTGAAATTAATTTTTTTCACCTTTTGACTTTAATTTTAATCTTTTAAAATACACAAAATATTTAAAATAAATATGACAAATATTTTTCATATTTTTTTTATTTTTTTTAAATTTTTGGGTTAAATAATTAATTTTTGGGGATAAAATGGGTACTATATTTCATCCTAAATTATTTATTTTAATCCCTTTGATTTTCCTAAACTATTTTTTGAAAAATGAGTAAAACATATATCCCAAATAATTTTATTTATTTTATTTGGTCATTATCCTTAAATTAATTATATTTTAATTATTATAATGATTAATCTAATTAATTGTATAATTATATCGATTTTAATTTCACGCCTTGGGTTTGAGCGTGGGATTTGTTTAATGTGAATATTAGTACTGAAAGATATAATGTTGGAAAATATATATTTTTATTTCTATTTTAAAAATCATATGATTTGTAGTTCTATTCAAAATTTATGTGCATATTAAAATTAAAAAAAAGTTAAGTCAAGAAAATAAGGTACAATGAGTTATGTATTTAAATAAAATATTTATGTGATTTTTTTTTTTTTGAGAACATTGTTCTCACAATTCTTTTGGAGTGCAACTAATCTCTGAAGATTAAGAACATAGCCCGCAAATCTACTAAACCAATTTAATTATACGCAAAACTTGTCATCTGATGGGCTCGAACCCAGGACCTTAAAGAGGTTGGAGACATAGGGTATCCACCTCCTTTTGTCGCTAGTGACTTTTTAGTGTCAGTTTAGTGATTTATTTTGAATTGTTAGTTATATTAATTATATATTTATAAATAAAATTAAAAATATAAACCAACAAAGTGATCTAATTGTTAAAGTTAAGAACATCAATGTTCGTATCTTGCTAGGTGGAAACTTGAAAAAAAATTATATAAATATATGAATGAGATTATTAATTAGTTGAATTAAGTCACGAGACTAGTATTGAGAGGTCAATTGGGGATATGTGATGGTTAAATATGTGAATGAAATGGTTGGTTGATCGAAGTGATAGTTGAGTGCAAATTTTTTGAAATGAGGTAACAAGATTAGTGGGGATATGTAATGGTTAAATATGTAAATGAGATGATTGGTTGGTGTAAAATATTCGAAATGAGGTCATGAGATTGTTTTTTGGGGAAAATAGCTTAGTACCATTTCATTAAAAAAATCAAAAGAGGGAACAAATACAAAAGTTTAAGATCAGATCTAGATAATTTCTAGATTTTAAAATGAAACAAAAATTGAATTACAGAAAACAACAACGATCAAATATCGCTTATAGCGTTTTTACTTTAATTATACTTGTGACTTTCTCAAACAAAATATCTCATATCTGGTAGAACTTTATATTCTCATCATTCCTTTCGATTCCTCTCTAGGATTGAATGAATGCATTTCCATATGAAGTTATATCACCTCAAATTTTTTCAGAAGTTCTACTTCTTCCACTGTAATTTTTGAATTTCTTTTATTTAGATATTGTAGATTAGTGCTCCAAACTAGTATTTCAGCATACTTATATAGAAGGATCTTCCTTTTGCTTTATTATTCCTCCACTCTTGGATTTCTTCTCATGTTATTGGAAAGATGATGATGTTCATGTTTGCAGCATACCTCCTCCAAATTTTTATTACAAAAGAGTATTCTCCTAATAAATAGTTTATACTTTCCTTAATTCCCGAACATAGGACACAGTTAATATCAGGAATGTTTATGAATTTTCGAATTCTGTCATCAAATTATTAATGAGAGGTTTATTGGGGGATTATATGTGAATAATTAAATATATGAATGAGGTGGTTAGTTTGTGTAAAATGTTCGAAATGAGGTCACGAGATTGGTAATGAGAAGTCGATTAAGAGATATGTGAATAAGATGGTTGGTTGACAGATCGATTGGATTGGAGGTAGTTTGTCAAAGTGAAGATAAAAGATGTTGGTAATGATATGAGATGGTTATGGTGCAAAATAATTAAAGTAAAAGGGTGAATGATGTTAGTAATGATATAAGACGGTTGAGTGTAGAAGTAAGGTCACAAGATTAATTAAAATGAGATGTACATTAGGAAAGAAATGATATTTATGTTTATAAATAAGATTGTTGGTTGACTGAAGTGAGAGTGAGAGGTCGTTGATGACTAGATGGTTAGTTTTCTAAAGTGAGGGTAAAAAATGTTTGGTAATGTTGAGATTGTTAGGGCGTAAAATACTGAAAATGAGATCACAAGATTAGTAAATATAAAAATTCTATTGGGAACAAACAAAATATTGGTGGTTACAATATGTGAATGAAATGGTTGTAGTTTTGACTGAACTAAAAAGAAAGGTCACGTTATGAGAAGTCATTTGGATTGGTGGAAAACGTGATGAGATAATTGGTTAGTTAAAATTAGCTCAAAAAATTAGTAATAAGAGGTCAATTGGAGAACACATAGAATATTGATGGTTAAAAATATGTGAATGAGATTATTGATTGAACGAAGTGAGGTGAAAATATCGATGATGATGATGAGATGGTTGTTTGATTTGCCAAAGTGATGATAAAAGATGTGGGTAATGTTGAGATAGTTGATGGAAAATGATGGAAGAATATATGAATGAGATTAATAATATGAGTTGTCTCTTAGGAAAAATTGATAGTGATAGTTAAAATATATGAATGGAATGAATTGTTTTGACTAAAGTAAAAAGTAAGGGCATTATATGAGTGGTCAATTAAATTGGTGGATAAATCGTGGAATGACTAACCAAAATAAAAATAAGAAAGTCAGGTAAAATATGTTTGAAGTTATTTTGTTTGAAAAAAAAATTAATATATTTAAATTATTTTTTTAAACCATTATTAATATTACTTTTTATAATATAATATTTTATAATAAAAAGTTATTAACTAAAATGATATTTTTAAATAATTATTTGATAAATATTTAAATGTTTAACATTATATATTTATATATTTCAATATTAAAAATTTTAATTAATTAATTAATTATATATATATAATATAATAAATAGGTAATATATGTATATATTTATATAATAAAATCTTTAAAAAATATATATAATATTATATTTTGATATATTTTAAATAATTGATAAATATTTATTATTTTAATTTATAATGTCATCTAGATGTACGTTTTTTACACAAAATATTATAATATGAAATTATTATTATTAAATAGAAATAACAATTAATATTATTCCTTAATAAAAAAACATAATTATATTATTTTTAAAATATACTATAAATTAACTGAAAAATACAAAAAATAAAAAACAAATTTCATAAAAATAAATTAAAATACAAAATATTCTAAAGACAAATTAATAAAAAAAATATAACTATAAATTTTATTTTTAACTATATTTAACTGAATATGTTAAATTTTAATTATTAGATAAATTTAAATTTATTTTTTACTATAAAATATATATATATATATATATATATATTGAAAAAAGAAATTTTAGAATTCATGAAAAATTAATAAAGAAAATTCTTACATATTTTTTATTTATTTAATTATATATATATATATTAATTTTAAATATTTTCTAATATTTTTCTATCTATCTATTATAATAATATTATTTACTTTTTTCTTAAATATTTAATTATATATAAAGTTGTTCATTTTTATTTTATTTTTGATAAATGTCAATTTTTATTAAATTTGATTCTTAAATAATCAAAATTAATATACACTAAACAAATAACAAATAATGTAAATGAATATGTTATGATGATTTTATACTTTACTTTTTAATTGAAGATATCAATAATAACTAATATTATACCTAAATAAAATTTTATATAATTTGTTTAATAATTTGATTAAAAACTAAAATACCACTTTTTTTTTCATATTTAACAATTATGTGATTGATCACATTTGATAGTTAAGTTTTCATTTTAAGTAAACAAAACTTAGACTCTAAACTCTTAAAAAAATATGGAATTTTAAATATTTGATATATTTAAAATTATAGGTTAACATTAAATTTGGATTTAATTTAATCTATTTTTTAAAAATTAAAATCAAATCAAAATTATTTAAATTTAAATCCTATTATTTTTATTGAAAAACATTATACATAAATAATATTTTATTTATATTCTTACTCGTTCAGAGCGGAATCATATTATGAGTGGTACATTTAATTAATTAATGACACAAATAAAATATAATTAAAACATAAATTTTAAACAATTTTTAACTTAACTTTTTCACATAAAATTTTATTTACAAAAATAAAACATAAAAAAAATTCTCCAATACTTCCCAATAAAACATATTATATATATATATATATATATATATATATATATATATATATATATATATATATATATTGTTTTATAAATTTTACATGAACAAGCGTTGTCGCTCAACTTCCAACATCAATATGATCAAGCTTCCTCTCAAGGTGTCCTTCAATGGCTGGAGGTACTTCTTCAGCATCGTATATCGAACTCCCTGAAAGATGGTGTTCCGAAACAAAATATTTCATACCAGAAAAATGAAAAGTTATGGTTACCCTAGAATATGTTGCCTCCCATTATAGTCTGTTAGGCTATTATGTTCTCTTGCGGCTAGAATACCTATTTTGAAACAAATTGATAAGGAGTTGGTCATTAGACGAACAAAAGCAACTTGAATTATAAAATAGTATGAAATATTTGTTGTTAGTGTGAAATTATAATAAAAAGAGAATGAACATATCAAATATAGGGAAAATCAAATTTCCAAAACTATATACCATTATTTTTTCATAATTTAAGAGAATAAACAATAAATTATACCTTTTATCATTTGATTTAGTCTTGAATATGCACTTTTAAGGTTAAGGAGATTCTCAAAAATCAAAGATATATTCAAACTACTCGTGAACATGTCACGATTAAGATTGAGCGCTAAAACTATGATAAATCTAACTGTATTTATGCGAAACATTATGTCTCAAACATTAATACTCGAGAATCTAGCTAGTACAATGGTGACAACTTCAGTGTTTTTAGAGAGAAAAGAGGAGTCAACGCCTTAGAGGGAAAATAGTAGTGTTTCTGGAGAGAAAATAGGAGACAATGCCAAAGAGAAAAGAGTAGTGTTTCTGGAGAGAAAAGAGGTGGCAACACCTTAGAGAAAAAGAGGAGTATTTCTATAGAGAAAAGTGGAAGAAATGCCTTAAACAAATACAACCAAAGATATGGATAATTTTTCTTAGTAAAATCTAAACACATATTTATATGCAATATTAGGGTTTTCATTCTCAATACGCGTATGAGCCTAATTTGGCCCAACCCTGATCGCATGGACCTTTTCGGCCCAACATTTGGATGTGAGTTCCTTTAATTATATATTTCTTCTTATGTTTTTGTTAAATCATATATGAAGTATTTTATTATCCATAAATATCAATCATTTAAATAGGGAAAAGTTGTATACCACTAGCCTAAAAATTGAGAGGTAATAGTAGATTGCATGTTTTTGTGAGTAATACATTTATAATGAGTCCAAATAAGGTTGTTCACTACAACATTTCAATATATAAAAATGAATAAAGTATAAAAATATATTCCTTAGATTACATTTTTAAAATTCCAATCATCATTTTTAGTTATATTTTTCTCAAAGAGTTAGTGGGATAATTCGTAATTTAAGAAATAAAAATTACTATTATTATTTTTTCAAACTAAAAATATGTAGTTTCAAAACATGACATAACATTATATGATCTAGGTTAATGAATTTTTCTAGGTAGAACAATTTATGTCACATTTTAAGCTTAAATTCAAATTGTTAATTATTTTTGGGCTAGTTTAAATAAGGGAAAACATGGAAATGATGGCCATTAGGATAACTTACTTTCTCCACCATTAATCCTTTCTCCCTATATAAGAACACCTCGCTTCATAAAATCTAGACCATAAATTAATTTTATAAATATTTATATATTATCTTTTAAATTACATCTAAGAATTTCCTATTAATATATTGAAAATTTGTTATTTATTGTTTGAATTGTATCATGTTTTTCTTTATTAAATATGACTAGAATTTTGAATTTAGTCATTTAAAATTTAAACTATCACATTTAACAAACATAGGCTTTTTTATCTATGGGACAAAATGTCTATCTTTTAATTTTATCGTATCATTTTTTTTCTACTTAATTTGTTACATTTGATCTTTATAGACATGTTTAAATTGTGTATTGTAAGCCCCTAATTTGTTCATATTTAAATATAAAATTAATTAATTTAAATAAAAGTTTAATCAAATTTTAGGTAAATCATGATTTTTAATTCAATAATCAAATCTTAAAACTTACCATGGTCTTAAATCTCGTAAAAAGATATAAGGAACTAGGATGATAGTTATGATTAAATAAATATTTTAAAATTAATTTATTTTAAATGACTGACTTTTTAATTTTTAAGAGTCGCCATCTGATTTTATTTATGTCCTGTATACTCGTTAAAAAATTGTCTCTACTTTGCAAAATTTTAGCTATTTAAAACCTTGGATTTTATGTTTTATTTATCCAATTATGTTTCTAAATCTTAGACATATATTTAGGTTTTACATTTTTATTTTGAAATATTAAAATAACAAAATACATGTGATTGATGTCGATAACTAAAAAATATTAATTAAAAGAGTTATATTTAAAAAAATTTAGAAGTTTTAATGGAGGATTTCTGAATTTTTTTGATTTGAAGCTAGAGAGTGGATCTCTTGGCTTCAGAATTGTTCATATAAGTTATTTATAGTTGTCCAATGTCAGTTGTGGGCCTCAAGTTGATTGAATCAGCCAAAATTCATTTATGATATTATGGTTGTTCTTCCTTGACTTGGCCGTAAGAGAGATGAATCGTCCTTATTTATGTATGAGAAATGATCATTGTGGTATGGTGATCATTTCACATTTCGAATCAGCTCGAAAGGTGGACTGCGAAGAAAGTTCCACTTTTGAAAAATTAAAAGTGTATATGTTCTTATCTTTCAGGCGATCACGAAGAAGAAGATCGGGGCACTAACATTGTTTTGTGTGCATCCGTGTATTTTGTTAGTGGTACATCCAAATTTGTTGGCATTTGAGCGTTCTGTTATCGATCCGGCTAACCGGCATTAACGGATCGCCAACTTCTCAGCCACAAGCGTCTTTGGCTACAAAGGGTTACGCAGGCGCGATTGAAGCGTTAGATGAAGATCCGATACTCATCAAGCAGACAATGTTTCAACATTAACCTTATCACAAAATTTCGACTACACCCGATTACAAATTTTATTTTTTATTTAAAACCTTAAGGGATTGTTTGAAATTGATTTTTCTTTCACAATTTTGACTTAAATTTTGATATTTTTAAATACATAAAATGTTAAAATTAATATGACAAATATTTTATCAATTTATATTTTTATGCATATTTTAGGGTGAAATAAATAATTTTTGGATATGAAATGGGTACCCATTTCATTCTAAATTATTTATTTTTGTCCCTTTGAAATTTCTAAAATTATTTTAATATAAAATGAGTATAACATTTATCCTAAATAATTTTATTTTGTTGGTTTAGCCTTTACTCATATTTAATTTGATTAATTATTACAATAATTAATCCTAATTAATTATTTTAATTGGGTTTTGGCCATGTGATTAATTATTTTTATTTTATTTATTTAAAAATAAATTAAAATAATTATTTTAATACTATAAATTATGATATAAATTTTTAGTGCTTATAGTATTAATAATTTTATAATTATTTAATTATATATTAAATAATGTAACCACCTAGAATCTCGTGCCCGCGCGTCGGAGTGTGGCACGTGGGTCCGGAGTGGTTTGAGGTTATATGGTTTCAATATTAGTTTGCGTGTCTTGCATCATTTTAAAATAAAAGATTGTTTTAAAATATATTGATAACATCTGACCGTCTTTAAAATCAATTATAAAAAAATAATTAATTTTATTCAAATTTTAATAATATAGGGGATTTGTGGTAATAAAATGCCGAAATGATTTTCTTATGAAATATGGTTTAAATTAATTAAACATAATTAAGTTAGGAAAATATTATTTATTTGAAAACAGAGTCACCAATTGATTTTTGAAAAATTAATAAAAGGGTGTACGTGTACAAACATACTTTATACTAGAGTTTCGTTTTTGTTCGAAGTTTGGTGATACTCGGGAAAAGGCTTTTGCGCTATGTCATCCATACCCATTTTAAAAACGTTATTTACTTATAAACTGGACTTTTGAAAATTAGTTGTATAACATTTGATTTTGAACCGTTTATTCTTCCAATCTTAGTCATATTTCTAGGTTTTAACATTATATGAAATATTAAAACAACAATATTTAAAAGCTAGTATTTATTATTGATGATCACTAAGGAGGATTATACCTGAAGAACATCATTCATTTTTATGGATGTTAGGGTTTATGAATAAATATTAAATAAAGTCTTAGTCAAAATATTTGTTGGGAAAATATCTCAGAAATATTTTGAAATCATTTTTCAATCTCTCGAGATTTTTATAAAATGGATTGGGGTCCCAAAATTACAAAAATAATTTTGGATTTTGAAAGTGGATCTAAATAGGCCTTGGTTTCGCTTTTCACGGTCAGGGTCTAAAGACCCTCTATCTAGTCCGTGGCTCGGGATCCTCGGTTTGAGTAGTTACGTCCTTCGGTCGAGGTGTATAAACCTCTTGGTCTTGGACTAGATAGGAGCTAAGTTCTTAGTCTTGGATATTGGAGCTCTCGGTCCCATGTTTAGGGTTCTTGGTCCTAAGGTCAGACCATTCAGTCTTGGGTCTTAGGAGTCTCGGTCCCAAACTCAGACCTCTCGATCCTAAGATTGGGATTCTCGGTCTCAATGGTAGACCTCTCGGTCCTCAGTCTCGGAAGTCTCGGTCTCGAACCTAGACCTCTCTATCCTAAGTTTGGGATTTTCGTTCCAAGGTTAGACTTTTTGGTTTGGGATCTCGAGAGTCTCGGTCCTCGACTGAAACCTTTCAGTCCTAGGTTGGACAACTCGTTCATGGATGATAATCCTCAGTCGGACCTCTCGGTCCTACCTCAAGAACATCGGTCAGACCTCTTGATCCTTACTGAAGAACATCGGTCGATCCTCTCAGGCCTATTTGAAATTCTTAGTCATTAGTATCGGTCCTATGTTCGAATTATCTTGGTCTCGTGTCTTGGTTGTCGTTCCTCAATAACACAAAATGTAGGTTTTGTAATTCTTGTTTTCAAGTTCGGATTCTTTGATCTAAAGTTTAGGTAGCTTCACAAAGCTCTTAGGAACATGTTGATGATCATCTCAATGTATAAATCGACATGGATCATGATCAATTTGTTCAAAACAATTTGTGATAAAATTTTAGGTTTTTTCTTTTAAAGATGTTTTGAAGTGTAATAAGCTATCTAATAGCTTCCTTACACATGATATAATTGATTGATAACAAAATAAGAACATTAGTTGTTCATTTTGACTAAGGATGACAATGGGTACCCATATGCCCGATACCCGTGGGTACCCAATGGTCAGGTTTGGGTATTTTAGGGTTTAGGGTTTATTTCTTCATCTTTAATTATCAAAAGTTCTCTCTATCACTTTTTCATCTTCATCTCTTAATATTTTCTCACTACTTTTTTCTTCAATTATAATAATAATAAAGTTGTCAT
The DNA here is from genome assembly GCF_907164915.1 of Impatiens glandulifera. NCBI lineage: Eukaryota > Viridiplantae > Streptophyta > Magnoliopsida > Ericales > Balsaminaceae > Impatiens > Impatiens glandulifera. The sequence goes on along the minus strand of NW_025919817.1, from coordinate 357,179 downwards.
GTTCTTTGATATCCATAACATACTCATATAGCAAATAATGCTTCTATTTTTTATTTCAACATTACTACTTCCAATTTATTTATATTTTAGTTATTATTAAAATATTTTTTAAAATTCATTTCTGTAAAATATAAAATTTATATTTTAAATGGGGTAATAAGGTACATAGAGAATCAAGGATGGGGAAGAAATATAGATACCCGTCGGATTCAGGGTCGGATAGTAAAATGAAAATCAGATATAGGAATGGGTACTTCACTACCCAACGAGTAGGGTACCCGTTTCCATCCCGAGTTTTGACCAAATCAAAACTCAAAATTTTCATTATTTTGAAAATTTTGATTTTGATCAAACATGATTGGGATGGATCAAACATGATTCAAATAGTTTTCCAACATGATACCAATCATGTTTGGAAGCTTTATGGGTTGTGATTCAACAAGATTAACCCAAGAACAGTAAACTCGTTTTGTTATTTTACAAATTCAAATTTAGGTTTTTGTTTATTAGATCGGTTATTCGATTTTATCATATCTAGATAGTTTCTAAATGATTCTTGATCAGTTTCTATCCATAAAACACTATAAATATCAAGAATACATGTTTATGCAATTTGAAATATAAAACTTTAAATTTAAACTGTGAATATGAATTCGAGGGTGATTGGAACCTTCTAAAGGCTGGAGAACACTCCTTAGATCTTAATGAAGCTTTCGGAATGTTGGGATCCGAGATTTAAGGCCTTATCCAAAGTTTTCAAAAAAATCAAAAAAGCTTGAAGCTTTAATGGTGGATTTATAAAAATCGACGATTGGAAGGTGGAGAGTGGATCTCTTGCATTTTGAATGACTTGGATGATCTATTTATAGCTGTCAAAGGTCGGTTGAGGCTTCAATTGAATTAAATTAGTCAAAATCTTCCTCAAGTAGGCCGGAATAGGGATGAATCATCCCTATTATTGTAGGAGAAATGATCACCATCGTAGGGTGATCATTTTGGATATTGAATAAAATAAAATGGCTGTCTAATGGTTGAGTTCCATGTTTCCAAAATCAAAATGGATCTTAAAAAATGATTGACTAACGGCTGAATTCCAAGTTTCAAGTTCTAGGCTTATCTTCGGGCGTACCGATGAAGAATACCGAAGGCCAAAATAGTTTCATTTTGTGCGCGTCCAACATTCGCGAGGCATTCCGTCCAATCCTTGCGTTCTGTGAGCGTTCGGAGGGACAGAGCTAACGTTTGCGTTAACTGATCCCCTACCGCCCGGGAACGCGCTTTCTTCCGCTACAACGGGGTATTCAACTTACTCTAAAGAATTAGATGTAATTTTAGTGTCCATCCAATGTACCTGGTTACTAAGACTTTTTGTATTTTCGGTCTGAATAGATTGCTGATTTATTTTTATTTTAATACCTTAAAGGTTTGTTTGAAATTGATTATTTTTCACCCTCTTGAATTTAATTTTAATCGTTTAGAATACACAAATATTAAAATAAATATGGAAAATATTTTGCCAATTTATTTTATTTTGTTTTTATATGCTTATGGTTTAAATAAATAATTCTTTAAATGGATACAACAATTCATCAAAATTATTTATTTTCTTTCTATTATTTATTTTTAAATTTATCTTAAGATGAAATGAGTTTAACATTTATCCCAAATAATTTTATTTTTTATTTTGGCCTTAATTAGCACAAAAATTAATCTTAATTAATTATCTTAAATGAGTTTTTGTTCATAGAGTTAATTATTTAGATTTTATTTATTCAAAATTATTATTTTAATATTATAAATTGGAGTGTTAATTTTTAGTGCAAATATATATATATATATATTATTTAAAAATCAATTTATTATATATTTAAATAAAAACAAATTAATTTGTGTAATTATTTATCTTCTTTTATATCAATTTTTTCTTCATTTAATTTTATTATGTTAAAATGTTTTTTTACTTTTTTTTCTTCATATTTTTAGTTACGTCATTATATATATATATATATATATATATATATATATATATATATATATATATATATATATATATATATATATATATATATATATATATATATATTAATCTTATATTTTTTTTCTTTAGGATCTTTCTCTGGTGGTTATCCTAACAAGAATAATTCTTGGGGAATCTTGTTTTACAGATTTTAACAAAGTATATGTAAAATTAATGGGATAATGATAATTATAGGTATTTAAATATCAACTCCTATTGGACATGAATATCAACATATTATTCATGTTTTAGTCATGTATAAATGACTATGAATTATTGTTAAGAGATATGTAGGGAACATGAAAGTTTAAGTAACGTTACATGTGGGTTACTAATAAGTAACATTTTTAAGGGGATCACAAATATTTGATCATGAGACTATGAACATATGAGTCTGTGTGTAAGCTAACAAGCTTGCCTATAGGTTTTAATAACAAGTAATGCCTAGGGTAATCATATACAAATAATCAGGGTACCATTGATGTATGTGTTATATGGGAGTTAATAAACTTTCCACAGGGTTACCTATAGGTAAGGTTGTAGATGATCATATACATATGACCATGGTGCTATCTACAAATAGACTTTTATAAATGTGAAGATGAATATTAATCAGATAATAGGATTTTGTTAGAATACCTATCAAAAGATAGGGTTTGCTTGAGGACCTATCGAGGGATAGAGTCTTACTTGAGGACCTATCGAGGGATAGAGTATAGTTTGAGGACCTATCGAGGGATAGAGTTTTGTTTGAGGACCTATCAAGGGATAGAGTTTTGTTTGAGGACATATCGAGGCTAAGGTTTTGTTGGAGGACCAATAGAGGGATGGGATTTTGTTGGAGGACCTAAGTTTGGTTTGGATCATGTACGAATGATTGTTGTGTTTGTTGATGAATAAGACTTGATTTTTGTATTGGCGCAAGTGATGTTGCGAGAGGAGATATTTATCGATAGATAGATAATGCTTTGGTACCTATTGAATGATAGGGATTGGATTACCTATTTGGATGACGGGGTTTTGGTATCTATCGAGCGAAAGAGTTTGGATTACTTATTTGGATGACAGGGTTTTGGTACCCATCGAGAGATAAGGTTTGAGTTACTTATTTTGATGACAGAGTTTTGGTACCTATCGAGCGATAGAGTTTTGATTACTTGTTTGGATGATAGGATTTTGGTACACATTGAGCGATAGGGTTTGGATTACCTGTTCGGATGACATAGTTTTGATACCTATCGAGTGATATAGTTTGGATCACCTATTTGGATTATAAGGTTTTAGTACCCATCGAGCGATAGAGTTTGGATTACATGTTTAGATGACAGGGTTTTGGTACTTATCGAGCGATAGAGTTTGGGTTACCTATTCGTGCGATAGGATTTTGATGTGATTTGGATGGTGTATGAATGTTCTCGAGTTTATGTTAATAGACTCGAGAACATTCATACACCATCTCATGATTGTTCACATATCTTCCACAAATGATCTCTTTGTTTATTGATAGACAAGTCTTCTATACTTATCATGAGATAGGGTTTTTATATAGAGTTGTGTAAGAACGACCTCTCGACCTATTAACAAATAGGGTTTAGATGCGGAGTCGTGTATGAATGACGTCTTGTTCTATCAACAAATAATGGTTAGATGCCGACACTAGTGAAAAGATAGACTTTTTCGACTACTATATTGTCGACGAGGTATATACCTAAATTCCGATAGTGAGCCAGAAACTATAGAAAATATTATTCTCATACCGACAGTTTTGTTGAAGTTGTTAATATAAGGTAAGGCTCCAAAAGTTTTCTTTGGAAAGGAGTGTAAAATTAACAATATCGAGAGTGTAAATCTCTCGGTAATATTTCGGATGGGAAAACTGATCGTTTTTGAACAAAACTTTCTGGAAAACAGACTGTTTTGGAACAAAACTTTTGATATTACTCTTCATAATTATATCCTTAAATCTTGTGCGTCTCTTACACTCTCTGCACCGTTTCGCCTACAGTTCCATCCTTTCCCTTTCGACTCCATCTACTATAGTCTTGTTCATCATCCTCGTTTAACCGTTTTAGGGTTGCGTTTCGTATAGTTATAGTCTTGTTCATCATCCTCGCTCTCTTCTATATCGGTCGACCACTTTACTGGAAGGTCACCGCCATTATGCCTTTCATCACTTGTTGTAATTTCACGTCTTTCCGGAATTTTGCAACTATTTCACAAAATGTGCCCGAAGCTAGAAAATTTGTAGAATGGTTTCACGACGAGTTCGATTCTAGCGTGGCGGTCAAACGTAAATTGCTTCGATTGAGTTGATCAATTCATTTGTAAGTTCCTAGATTCATTTTCATTTAGTTATTTCTTTTTCCTAGATGTGAATATTTCAGCTTAGGATCTGGTTTCATATTTTCAACTAATAGTTCAATATTATCTTCTAGAACCGATATGATTTTCAACTAATTGTTGATAAATGTACGATTATTGAGTGATTCAAGAAGAAGAAGATGACTTTGATAACAATCCCTCATTTTCTAACTTTACCGCAAGATGATGTTAATCAATTACACTGTGCTTTTAAAGGTTAATCAACCATCTATTTTCTTTCTCGGACTTGTTTTGAACTTCATTTAACAGTAAATTGAATATTAATTAGTTTACTGATCATATTTATGTTGTATCAAGAGTATAATAGTAGATGTATCAGATTGGCTAACTTCCTAGATTTCTGAAGAACAATACCATAGATTTTGAAACCCCCTTTAAATATGTGTTTCATTGTTCTTGTATTGAAGTTTGCATAATGTTCTAGAGTGACAGGATGTAATTTAATCAATTGTTCCAGTGTTCATAACTAAATTTATTGAATTTCTGTCTTAGTTTTCAGAAATTGTATTATAAAAGTGCAATTAGAAAGTTTCATATCCAGAATAGAAAGCTTCACACTTTGAAACATAACCTATGTTTGAAAACATGTAGATACATATTCATAACTAAAGTGTTTTCAAATAGGCTCCATGTTTAATGTTACATGTAAAAGAAATTTAGTTTTTCTTTTGATCTGAAAAGTGGAATTCATAAAGAACTGTATTAACAAAAGGGTTGCATTTATGGAAGAAATTAGTACAACTAATTATAGTATGAGATATCCAATATTATGGATAATTTTAGAGATAATATACATGTAGATTCATATTCAAACTAAAGTGTTTTCAAATAGGCGCAATATTTATTGTTACATGTAAAAGAATTATTGTTTTTCTTTTGATCTGAATTGAGAGATTAATTATTTTCAAAGCAGGCAAATCTAATTGGATGTCAATCGTTTATGATTTCCTATTAACTATTTCGACCTACGAATGATTTCTTTATTAACGTTCATCACAGATTTACAGCTATTCTCTACTTCGAGTTATCTCATGGTTTTTTCTCATTTCTCCTTGTAGAATTATCTTGGAAGAAAAATAATTCCAAGAATGGAATGTTGAGAAAGTCAGCAGCAAATCAATCCATTAGACTAATTGATTTGTAAATCAATCAATTAGACTAATTAATTTGCTAATTGGTCGTACATTATCAATTACATGATTTTATTATTTAATTATTTCCTTTTCTGCAAATGTAATCTTACTATTTAAGCACTAGATAGTTTTATTTAAGAATTACAACCGATAAATAAGCAATAAAATTTCTCTCTTTTCTTCATTATTCTTCATGGTATCAGAGCGGGTTTTTTCATCTTGAAGAAACCAACTCACAATTTTTCGTTGCCTCCTCCAATGGTGGAAATAACCATTGGAGGAGAACTCAAATGATTCTATAATCTCATATTTCTCTAAAATTATTATCACAAATCTTAGTGCATTTTTTCCATACTTTAGTCGAATTTGTATCGAGCATCGTCTTCGTGTCTCGACAGATTTATTTTTTCTCCTTTTTTGGCAAACGTCGTCTTTATGTCTCGACAGATTTTTTTCAACATTTTATCTGTCCAAAAATTATCATTTTTCACTTCGAGCCAAGAGCCAAGAGCCAAGAGCCAAGAGCCAAGAGCCAAGAGCCAAGAGCCAAGAGCCAAGAGCCAAGAGCCAAGAGCCAAGAGCCAAGAGCCAAGCGCCAAGAGCCAAGAGCCAAGTGCCAAGAGTCAAGTGCCAAGAGCCAAGAGCCACGAGCCACGAGCCACTCCTATAACTAAGTGAATCATGATTTTTGAATCTGTCAAATTGAAAGAATGTCATCAACAATTCATCGGCAACACCCTCTTCAATCTCTGCCAAGGCTCTATTACACTCCTCTATGTTACATTCCGCAATCAGGTGGCTGACATACTCATTAAGCCGACTCGAGGAAGTATGTTGCAAGTTGGGCAGTCTCAATATCTACTACCCAACTTGAGGGGGAGTGTAGAATTATCTTGGAAGAAAAATAATTCCAAGAATGGAATGTTGAGAAGGTCAGCAGCAAATCAATTCATTAGACTAATTGATTTGTAAATCAATCAATTAGACTAATTGATTTGCTAATTGGCCGTTGATTATCAATTACATGATTTTACTATTTAATTATTTCTTTTTCTGCAAATGTAAATTTATTATTTAAGCACTAGACAGTCTTATGTAAGAATCACAACTAATAAATAAGCAATAAAATTTCTCTCCTTTTTTCATTATTCTTTACTCCTTTTTCAACAAAATTATTGCCCTAATTTTAATTTTTCTCAGCTTCATCCCTAACAGAGGCATTGTTTGCTCCTTGCACTCTCATTCATAAAGAATTTCGTGGTATTCCTACCTACTGTATGCTTGCCATGATGTTGAATTAGTAGACAACTAGACATGCTTAACTTTGCGTACCTGCTTAATTCGTATGAGCGAATTTTCCTGTTACAGACCACTTAGTTATGTTTACCAAGCATATTATTCTTATTTTTCAGTTGATGTTACATGTAGTTATCTTTATATATCTTAGGCACAATAATCATTCAAGTTCTATATTATTTTTCAGTTATTTGTGATCCTCTTTGATTGTATTTCATGATGAAAAATTACATGCAGTTTGATGATGAAAAATTGCATACAGTTTGATACCTGACTTTAATCGAGCTCTTATGAATTGTTACCTCAGACAGATGACGATGAGTGTACCACATGCTCCCGAGCCTGATCAAGAGGAGCCCACTCCTACTATAGGAGATATATATATTTTTTATTCACGATTAATGTTTCTATAAAACTGTATTTTCTTAATATATTATTTTGTATCATTTTTAGGTACTTCCTCCACAAGGAGACATGGGAAAAATAAGAACATTTCTCTCGAGAAGGCTACATGGATCAAAGGTGCGCTTGACATTCAATCCGGTGGACGAGAAACCTTTCGGTGATAACTGCAGACTTTGGTCCAGGCATTTGGGGTTAGTTGTCTGGGACCCCTATTCAAGTTCACATCGTTTACTCAGGAGTAAAATTTGAATTCTTCGCAACTTGATAACTTGTGGAAAGTTATCACGGTGAGAAGTTAAAACGTTATTTATTAATATTTTCCCTTTTTTAGTTTATTCGTTACTTTAACACAAAACACTTTATAATTTTTAGGATCCATTTGAAACGTTTTCGGAGCATATTGATACACACCGACAAATTGGCATAGCACATGCCAAACAAATATGGGATAGATGGCGGTGTGATTTGCATGCCAAGGTTAGGAGAGTTGAAAGAAATGAGGCATTTATTTGAGAGAAAAAAACCGATGAGTATTCGCAGGAAGATTGGGATGACATCTTGGAAAACCAATATTTCACTAAGTACTTTAAGGTATGTATATAGTATTTGAAACCTTATTTTAAAATTCATTATATGCCCATCACACAGAAAGTAAGCCATATTCTCAAATCAAACGAGAAATGTAAAAAATTCTAGGACTCCCTCCGACATACATAGAGATGTTTAGACAGACTCTACGAGAAGAGAATCAGACTCTTAGGGCGGAGATACAGAAGCTGAGGGAAGAACAATCCAAACAAGAATCAGCCAAGCTACAATGCAAGCACAAATTGCATTCCTAATGTCACATTCCCCCCACCCACACACATTCGAATCAGTAGTAGACATGTATGTTAGGTAAACTATATATATTTTCATGATATGAATCTTATTTTTGGTATGAATGTTTTATTTTTGCTACATATGTTTTGATTGATAATTGTTATCTAGTATTGCAGAAATTTGGTATTGATGATATTTTGTATGAATAGGGATTGGAGAATAGAAAAAATAAATAATTGTCGGTTTTACCTTACCTTCCTACAATTTTACCAATAACTATGGTTTTACCTTCATACCTGATGACAGTTTTACCAATCCATGTTGGTTTTACCTAATTACCTATTGACAATTTTACCAATAATTGTCTATTTTATTTGCTTACATGCTGACAATTTTACCTGCTTACCAGCCAACCATTTCAATACATGCCGACAGTTTTATTAATAATTGTCGGTTTCTGGAATGCTGACGACGATCCTTTCCCTGAAAGTTTACAAGATGTTGGGAAAACCCTTTCCCTTTTACCGACATGGGTAATACCGAGAGATGTCGAAAGATTTTTAAGTTGTCAGATGTAGTTTAATACCGACAGTTATATGGGTTATAATGACAGCTAATGCCATCAGTGAAACCCCAATTTTCATTAAAGGAAGTCGTCTACAAATGACATCTCATCCTATAAAAAATTTAGATACGGAGTCCTGTAGGATGATGTCTTGACCTTTCAATATATAGGGTTTTAGATGCGGAGTCGTGTACGAATGACGTCTCGACCAATCAACATATAGGTTTTAGATGCGGAGTCGTTTAAAAAAATGTCTTGACCTATCAATAGATAGGGTTTTAAATGCGGAGTCGTGTACGAACGATGTCTCAAACTATCAACAGATAACGTTTTAAATGTGGAGTCGTGTACGAATGATGTCTCGACCTATCAACTGATAGGGTTTTAGATACGAATCGTGTACGAACGACGTCTCGACCTATCAACATTTAGGGTTTTAGATGTAGAGTCGTGTACGAACGACGTCCCGACTTATCGACATATAGATTTTCGTTATGGAGTCATGTACGAACGATCTGTCAACCTATCAACAAATAGAGTTTGAGTGACAGAGTCGTGTACGAATGATGTCTCGACGTATCAACAAATAAGGTTTTAGAAGAAGAGTAATGTGTAAACGACTTCTCGACCTATCAACAGATAGAGTTTTAGATGTAAAGTTGTGTACGAACGACGTCTCGACATATCAATAGGTAGGGTTTTAGATGCGGATTCATGTACAAACAACGTTTCGACCTATCAAATAGATTTTTAGATGCGGAATCATGTAAGAACGACATCTAGACCTATCAACATATAGGGTTTTAGATGCGAAATCGTGTACGAACGACGTCTCGACCTATCAACCTTTAGGGTTTAGTTACATAGTTATGTACGAATGAGGTCTAGATCTATCAACAAATAGGGTTTCAGTGACGGAGTCATGTACGAATGACGTCTCGATCTTTCACTAAATAGAGTTTTAGATGTGGATTCATGTATAAATGACTTCTTAACCTATCAATAAATAGTATTTGAGTTACAGTGTCGTATACAAACGATGTCACGACCTATCAAGAGATAGGGTTTAGCTACAGAGTCGTGTATGAACGACGTCTCAACCTATCAACAAATAGGGTTTGAGTGGCGTAATCATGTACGGACGACGTCTCGATCTATCAACATATAGGGTTTTAGATTTGGAATAGTGTATAAACGAAATCTCGACCTATCAACAAATAGGGTTTTAGATGCGGAGTTGTGTACGAACGATATCTCGACCTATCAACTTATAGTGCTTTATATGCGGAGTCGTGTACAAACGACGTCTTGACCTATCTATATATAGGGTTTTAGTTACAGAGTCATGTACGAACAATATCTCGACCTATCAACAAATAGGATTTAGTTACGGAGTTGTGTAGTTAGATAAAAACAAAAATAAATAAATGAATAAACATAAAAAAAACAAAATATTTTTTTGTGTTTGTTAGATATTGAAATCACAATTTTTTGTTCACTTAAACTCAATTTCGATTATCACGGAGAACATAAATGTATCGATTCTATCAAATATATTATGAAAACAAAAAGACTTAAAGATGTTGTGATATTAAAATCACCATTTGTTACTCATTAAGAATCTAGTTTTTATTGTTACGATAAGAGAATAAATGTACCGATTCTATTAGAAATACCATGTGTCAAACTAAAAAAATTAACTTATAACGAAAAGTCTTAAATACTGTAAAAATATTTTTAGATGTAAACTTTCAAAAGGAATGACTTGAAGTAAGGCAATAAAAATATGTTGATACTGTCAAATTCTCAAGGCTTTGACCCAACTTCTTCGATAGTTAAAATTCTAAATAATATACGCAATATCGAATTTATAACAAAAATCTTGAAAATTGGAGAAAACAAAAACTCGACATTCTTTGGAGACGATTCAAAAAATATCAAGAAAATAATATTCTAAACAAAAAAATATTTTGAATCCAAAATATCATGATTTGTTAAAGGGATTATGGTTTATTACAATTCCCAAAATGAAAATTGACTAAATCAACTATTATCCAGAGTTGTGAAATCATTTATTTCAAATTGTAGACACTCATTTTTATATTCTCTTAATTTACAACTCTTAAAAATCTCGAGCATATTTTGAAAATATATCTTCTAAAATTTATAAACATGATCATTACTCTGTATTAAAAATAATAGATTCGAAGTGGGGAATTTTGTCTACCAATTTTCGAATTAATTTAAATTTGGACGTGTTATAAAAAAAATTAATTAATGAAAATAAATAAATAAGGTAATAGGTCAAGTTTGTATAGCATTTTATTCATTTTGTGTTTTTCAATTTCACAGGAAATAATCAGAAAAATAAATAATAAATAAAGCAATTCCAACATAACAAAAGTCAACGACATAAAAAGTCAACAAACGCTTGACACAACCGTACATAGAGGCAAGACTGACACAGATGATATAGTTGACACAAATGATGTCATTTTGGAATTACTGAAGAATATAAATAGGGAACCTAAAGCAAAAAAAAAGGAGTGCATGAAGAATGAATAAGGAGCATTCTAAAATATTTTTAACTCTATTTGCAAAGATAAATAGAGAGGCAAATACAATTATCCCACATTAAAAAGCTAATGAATTTTTCCAACCTCTTTTGCATCTACAAAAGAGAGGAAGTTCTTTCCATCGAATGTCTTTCTAACACTCTCTATTTTAGTAAGAATCTCTCAAATGAGGTGACCACGGGAGCACTTCCAGAATTTAATTGCGAATAAGGAAATCTTGAATCGCCCATCATTAGTTGAATCTCCAATTACAAATAGAATTATTTTGATATTGCATTTCACTTTATTATATTTTATTATAATAACCAACGAAAATTCCCCAATAGTAAAAAAGCTCAATGACGATGGTACGGGTCGTCAATATTGGGATATAAACTGTTGTTATAAATAATTTGGGAAGGTGAAAATCTGTATTTAGTCGTCGGCATCGCCCAAAAAAAAAATATGAGGTGACCAAGGGAGAACTTCTAGAATTCTAATAGTAAAGAAGGAAACCTTGAATAGTCTATCATTAGTTGAATCTCCAATCGGGTAAGTCATCCTAACTATGCATTAGATATGTTATAATGACCTTGTTTATATGTTCTTCTTGAAATTTGAAAATTTTAATATAATCTAAATTAAAGAATTATTTTTATATTGCATTTCAATTTATTATATTATAATAATCACCGGAAATCCCTCATTAGTAAAAAAAAGCTCAATAATCACGGTAGGGGTTGTCAATATTGGGATATAAACCATTGTTATAAATAACTTGGGACGGTGAAACATCAATAGCCAGTCGTCGACATTGCCCAAAAAATAAAAAAAATAAAAAAATGAGGTGACCTAAAGAGTACATCTAGAATTCTCATTGCAGAGAAGAAAATCTCGAATCGTCTATCATTAGTTGAATCTTCAATCGGATAAGTCATTCTAATTAGGTTTAATTTATGCAATAAATATGTTATGATGACCTAAAATCATGTTTAGGATTTTGATATAAGCTTGTGTTAGGAGTTCTTTTTAGAGGCCATTAGAAACTATGTAAGCCCTTGTTTATATGTTTTATTGTAAATTGAAAATTTTAATATAATCTGATTTAAAGAATTATTCTTATATTGAATTTCACTTTATTATATTATAATAACCACCGAAAATCCCTCATTAGTAAAAAAAAAGCTCAATAACGAAGGTAGAATTGTCGCTATTGGTATATAAACCGTCGTTATAAATAATTTGGGATGATGAAAGATTAGTCGTTAGTTGTCGGCATTTCCCTTATCGTTATTGCCCAAAAGCACATATACCGGCAATTTTATTACCGTTGCCAAAAAACCTTCTTTGCCGACGACTTTCACCGTCGCCATAAAATACTCTATAATGACCAATCTTACCGTCGCCATAGTGGATTGTATGACAAATTTTACCGTCACCACAGAAGACTCTATGACAACCACTCTTACGGTTGCCATAGAGGACATTATGAGGACCACTCTTATTGTCTCCATAAAGGACTCTATGTTGACCATTCTTATCGTCGCCATTGAGAAATTTATGACGACCACTCTTATCGTCGCTATAAAGGACTCTATGACGACCACTCTTACCATCTACATAAAGGACTCTATGACGACCACTCCTACCGTCAGCATAAACGACTTTATGACGACCACTTTTACTGTCACCATATAATGCTCTATGGTGACCACTCTTACCCTCACCATTGAGTAACCTATTTGTAATATCATTTTTAAAATATTAAAACAAACTAAATAATATTCTTAAAATATAAACCAAACATAGAATATTATAAAATATTTAGTTTCAAGGTTTTATTACACCATTTCCTAACTTGAACATTAATTAGGTCACAACCAGTTCCTTACTACAAAAAGAAAATTAAAATTTGTTTATAGTTTTAGCATAATGACAAATTTCAAGAAAAGAAAGTGAGATAGTTTTATATAAAATTCATTTGTTCCACTTTACACTTCAAATGAATCATTTTTAAAGCACATAAATTGGATATACTTCATCCACCTGAATCAAAAACAAAAGAGAATAATGCACAAATCTCACACAATTATTATATCATTCTATTTGATCAATTATAAACAAAAAAATATCAACTATATAATATTTCTTTTAAAAATATTGATAAATAAATCATATCTAATCTTAATATTAGTATATCATTCATAATCATTCTATTTGTTCGATTTTGAACCATAAAGATCAACTATATAATATTCATTTTATAAATATTGATATATAAATTATCTCAAATCTTAATAGCAATATAATATTTATGATCATTCTACTTGATTGATTCTGAACTATAAAAATCAACTATAATTAAATATACGTCAATGGAGAGAAAAGAGATGTGAGAAAATATGAGCAAAGAGAGCAATACATTGTTAACTTCTAGCATGTCGTTAACATTTTTAGTTAATTGAGATTTCTATTATAACTGTTCTCTAATATCAATTGTTATAAGAAATTATAATCTACAACTTACAAAAACAAAACTCTTCAATATTTTTTCAAAATTCTTCATCTTTATGAATTTGAAGTACCTATCAATAAAAAAAAAAATAATTGTAATCAACAAACATAATAGTGAAAACATCACTAAAATTATATAACAAGTTAAAATAACAAAAATTACAAAAACAAATATCTATTAATCCATTGAACAATGAAAATTATTCATTGTCTTATTGAATATCATCCAAAATGAACACATATAAAAAATAGTTAACAAGTTAAAATAACCAAAATAATATTTCATAGTAATATAAACAATAAAATACATAATGTTGTAATAGTCTGACCTATATCACGAAGCGACACACTTGATGACATTGATGAAATGGGAGGCATTGATGCATTGGGTGACATAAATGACATTATAATTGCCAACTTTTTTTCCTTCTCAAATTCAGCTTTTTCAGCCAATATTTAATTGTGAACAAGTTTTAGATTGACTTCAATTTAGCTTCATATGCCTTTTGATGATCAACTTAATTTTTTAATTCATTCTTAAAGTAAATATTTTCTTGGTGGAAACTTTGTTGTGATTCTTCACCTCTAAATTGTGAAGGAAGAAATCATCCTCCCATTTAAATCACATAGTCATGTTTTTGATGCCCAAATACCATGATGAATAAATTAATATTTGAAATTTACGGGGTTTCTAGTCTCAAGGTCCACATTTAATCATTGAATAATAATAATATATATTCATTTAAAAACACAAATAAAATAATAAATATAAATAAAATATTAAATACTTACAATTTTGAGTTGTACAGCAGGATCAATGATTTTGTCCTTCTATTTTATAGTCTCAAGAAAGACATCTTCAAAATACCATTCAAAATATTTAAATTATTTTCTTTATAGAAAATTATGAACTAAAATTTAATTAAAATTATTACCATTTCACGTTGAAATTTAATATTATTAGAAAAGAAATGATTGAGAGGGGAATTTAGAAGAGAGAATGGGTGAAAAAAATAAGGCGGTGCAATCTGATTGGCTAAAAAAATAATAAAATTACACTCTCTACTCTCTCTCTTTAAAATTTTTCCAACCAATAACGCATTGCCACGACATTCTTCATCACATTCTGTCTCCCAATTTCTCTATCACCACTCTTATTAGAATTAGTTATGCTTATTTTCTGCAATAAATAGAATTTTATAACGCATACAAATTATTTATAACAAAAAATATTAGTATAACAATAAACTTGAAACCATCGGTCTAGAAGCGGTGTGTAATTAACCAATCACAATCCTCCTGTAAAATTTCATGTGGTTTGTCCTCTCTAATTTTTACTAAATTACCCTTGTGGAGCTTCATATGCTTCATATTTATTTGGTATCTCCAATTGTCCCATAAATCGTTCATGAGTTTCAATGTGGCATCGCTATAGCTATACATATTTTCACTATCAAATCTATACTAAAAATATGAGTTAATTGTAGGAATTCAAATTAAAAAAAAATCTAATAAAAAACGTAAAATAATTTGACATAAAAGATAGTTTTTCATGTTGTAAATTTAACTCATAGCGTTCATCTGCCAAAAATGATCTATAACCGTTGGAGTTACAAATTCTCATTTTAAAGTGCGATGTGGAATGCCTTGATTATCTCGCACAAAAGTCCCTAAGTGACGAGACCACTTTTTCATGTTTTTACAACATGGTCTGTTCTTCGTTGGACTAAAAATTAGAGGGTAACTTCTCTTCACTCGTCAAATTTTTGTTAGTTCCTAGTTTTTTAGAAGTAGATGGAGGTGGTTCTACAATATAAATAATTTTTTTAAATTACAAAACACATATAAATTCTTATTGATTAACGAAATTTTAATTTAATATTTATTCCTGATTTGTTCGCTGATTCAGTATCATCAATAAGAGGTACCACATTAATCTTTGTTGTATGTTCCTCATTAGTTGATGGTAGTACTACATTAATCGATGTTGGTACTACATTTTTGATAGTATATGATCCTCATTAATTGGTTGATTAGAAGAAAAACTACATTTGTCATGTGCTATGTAGTACTTCTTCTTTATAATTGTGCAACAACGATAGTGAAGCCAAGTGGTGGTAATTTTTTTCTTATTCTTTGGCCAAGGTCTCATCATCCCCATAGTATCAATATAATAATTAGTACAATATACATATAGTTCAAATAATAAAAAATAACATACAATGTTTGATTAATAAACATCAATAATGATAATATATCTTTCACATAAAATGCTTATTTTGCTTAAGTAGTCAATATAAAAGATTCATTTTGACTTTTCAATATTTTATTGCAATTTATGCTCACAAAATCAATTTTATTAATTTTTGATAAGTAAAAATAGTTAATTAAGTAGTAATATTAATTAACTATTTAAAATAAGAAACTAATTATGGAAAAATAATAATATGTAGACTAAACCAACATCATATTTAGGTTATCGGCTTTTGGAAGTTATCGGATCTCAGAAGTTTGGTATTCGGAAATTCGGCTTTTGAGTGTTCGGCTCTCAGAAGTTATCGTCTTTCGGAAGTTATTGGTTTTCGGAAGATCGGTATTCAAAAGTTCGGTATTCGGTATTCGAAAGTTCGGCACTCAGAAGTTATCGGATTTCGGAAGTTATCGGCTTTCAGAAGATTGGCATTCAGAAGTTTGGTTCTCAGAAGTTCGGCTTTCAGTAGTTCGGCACTCATAAGTTAGTCTTTCAGAAGATCGACTTTTAGTAGTTCGGTTTTTAGAAGACTTCAGCTTTTGGATCCGGCTTTCCAACTACCGAATCTCTACAAGCGAATCTGACACTCCACATTTTAGCATTCCATGAAGCGCGTCTGATGTTATCTTCACTGCTTTCCAAAATATAAACACCTTTCTAGTAGCAGCAGAAATCAACTTTACTCTACATCAGAATTTTATTTCCATTTTGGTGCAAGTCTGAATAAAACCTTTTGATAGCAGTTGTTTTCTATCACAATTAAGACTGTCAAGAGCACCAAAAGATAAATTATCCTTGTTGTATGATTCTAGGAAATTATATTCCAATTAATTTCATATTAATCTATTATAATCAAAGTACAAGAAAGATCAAATAATATCTCTTATGCTATATACTATTCTAGACTTCAACCAATTAAAGAGAAGGACAATGGTCTCTTGAAGTAGACATAGCCGTTGAAGTCACAAATATATCCGTTGATATATTTGCATACTTAAGAAGACATAAGTCATCTACTTCAGTACCTGTTGCCCGACACCTTGAATCTTTGCTATCAAATCGCTCAAGCTTTCGAAACATACAAGTTCTCAAAGAGTGTGTTAAAATATCAATTGTATTACAATACTACATGTGAGTGGTGATCATTGTAAGTTCACAGAATTTGTTTCTTTTCAACAGAGTGAGTACATTGAAAGGTCGAAAATAGACAGTAATTAAGCCTTGGTTGTTCGACTAAGTCTGTGTAAGTGTTGTAAACAGATCGAATATTTTAGTGAATATCCTTCTCAAAGGTTTGAGATGAAGGGGTGACGTATGAGCTTTATCTCCGAACATCTATAAATCTTGTGTTGTGTGTCTTCTTCCTTATTATCCTCTAAACCATTTAGTTGTTGTTGCTTCAAGTTGAAACAAACATTTCCGCATTTGAACTCGGTTCAAGAGTTTGTGACAACTTGCAAAGAATAGAGATCGATATTAACCTCTAACAGGGTTACTATCAACTAGTGTGTGTGTAAGCGTTCAACAATAGTCAGACCCTAGTCCCTCTTGGAGATCCTCATCCTAACAGGATGTTAAAAGCCCTTTTCTTAACGGTCTACTAAATGAGGATGTTTATGTTGAATAGCCTCTTGGATTTTAAAATCATTCTCTGCCTAATGATATTTTCAAATTAAATAAAGTCTTATATGGTCTTAAAAAAGCTCCTAGAGCTTGGTATGATACTTTGACTAAATTCTTATTTGAGCATGATTTTATTATTGGCACAGTAGATAAAACACTTTTCAGATTTGTTAAAGATTCACATATACTATTTTTTTAAATTTATGTGGATGATATCATATTTGGGTCAACTAATCCCAAATTATGTGATAAGTTCTTTAAGATGATGCATGATAAATTTGAAATGAGCATGATGGGTGAGCTGATGTTCTTCCTTGGTCTTCAACTTCGTCAACTTGAAGTAAGAATCTTCATCAATCAAGCGAAGTATACCAAGGAACTGCAGAAAATATTCGGCATGGAGAACTGTTTAGCTGCCATTACACCATGAACTCATATAGCATGTTGGATAAAGATGAATGTGACCAGAATGTCAACATCACAACCTATCGAGGAATTATCGGATCTATGCTATATCTAACAGCTAGCTGACCAGACATCTTGTTTGATGTCGGCATTTGTGAAAGATTCCAGGCTAATCATAATTAATCTCATTACATATTTGCTAAGCGTATTTTGAAATATTTAAAGGGAACTCAATCTGTTAGACTCTGGTATCTGAAGGATTTTAGTTTCAACTTAATTAGTTACTCTGATACAGACTATGCAGGTTGCAAGATTGATTGGAAGAGAACCAGTGGACATGTCAGTTCCTTAGTGATTAACTAATCTCTTGGTTTAGCAAGAATCAGACGTCTATCGACACATCTAAATTAGAAGTGGAATATCTTTCCGCAGACAACTATTATGCTCAGTTTGTTGTAGGTTCAACAGAAGTTGAGGGACTTTGGCATCCAGGTAGACGAGTCTCCTATCTTTTGTGACAAAACCAGCACTATCGCAATCACCTATAATCCTATGTTACACTCTTGGACAAAGAATATCGACATCCGACATCATTTTATCCGAAATCACATGGCACAGAAGCATATTCGGCTGAAATATGTGCCAATAGATTAACAAGTGGCCGACATTTTTACCAAACTACTCCCCGAGACTAAGTTTTCTTACTTTAGAAATATTTTGGGTCTTTTAGATTTAAATTAATTTAATTTAATATGCACAAATTGAGGGGGAATTTATTGATAAGCTGATAATCTAAACGTGTTAAGACAGATGTCTCAAATCGTGCTGAAAGAACATACGTCTGTTGACACTGTACATCAGACATGCTATTCTTAAGAAGCTTGTAATTTTAGCATTGTGTTATGGTCTGCTCATCAAAAACCTCGGTCAAAAATATTTTATACATCCGTCTCTCGGCCCAAGTGTGCATATGGGCCAGTTTATGTTTTTTATGGAATAATTTTGTTTTGTTTCCTTTCTCTCTTATTTCTCTTGAACTAAATTCTGTTATCTTGGAAGTTTGTTGTAACCGAATACTTTTGGGTAAACCAGCCTCTTTAAATGCTGATGCCCACCTCACTTTTTGAGGCTATGAATTGAATACTTTGGAACTTGGTGCTCTAAGTTATCTCTCGGCCTTCCTCCCCCTTCTTGGACTACTAGGTGTAATCTAGTGGTATTTCTCTTCTCCCATTTGGCTCTTCTCTCCTTAATCTCGAATTCTCATCTCATTCTATGTCCTCTGCGCTTGAGTGTTGAATTTCACCATCGTGCCCATCATCAAGAACCCGTTTCTTGAATTAAAGAACTTGAAAGGCCCGGTTATAGTTTAAAATCTAACAATTGGTATCAGAGCTGACTAATTCTCAATATGGTAGAAACTCGCCAGCAATCAGAAATGGATGCGCTCAAGGCCCTTATTGAAAACCTGTCCCAATAAACAGCTGCGATGCAAGCTGCCATAGACCGAAGATTTGATGCGGCTGAAGAACGTATGGCAGCCTTTGAGAGCGGGGCATCTGGAAACGTGCAAGAACCCCGCCACAGACCCTATGATGATAATTCTTGCCACAGTCCTTCACCATTTACACCCCCGCACCCTGGCCAGAACCGCGACCAATACTATGCTCCTCCTACTCGGCTAACCAAGGTCGATTTTCCTCGGTTTGATGGGTCGGATGTTGATGGCTGACTAATATCTGCCGAGCAATTTTTTAGGGTGGACGAAACTAAGGATGCCACTAAATTAGAAATCGCCCCCATTCATTTTTCTGGAGAAGCAAGAATGTGGTACAGATCATATCTTCAAAACCGAAATCATATGGAAGCCTTATCTTGGGACGTGTTCAAAAGAGACCTTATGACTCAATTCGGGCCATCTATACATGACACCAATGAGACAGCTGATGAATTTAAAACAGGTTGGTTCAGTTCAAGAATATAATCTGCGATACATGTTGATCTCTCAAAAACTCTACAGCATGCCAAGAGAATATGTCATAGATTGCTACTTGTCCGGTCTAAGTGAAGAGATTGCGAACTGCATCAGGTTGCGATTCCCATATTCTTTAAACGAAGCAATGACCATGGCTAAAGTCCAAGAAGCAACATATCGGTCCTTAATGAGCAGTTGTAACTTGTACAGCGCTGAAGCATCGTTGCTGCCCACGCCATCCAATATCAACACAGCTGGGCCGAGCACCAATACCGACTTCAAGAATTCATCATATGAGTCCTCTTCAAATGCAAACCAGGGCCATGTTAAGCAATTAGACCCAGCCTCAATGGATGAAAAGCGCAAGAAGAGCCTATGCTACTCTAGCAATGAAAAATGGCAACCATACCATAGGTGTAAATCAAAGTTATTCATGGTCTCGGCCAATCAAGAAGATCAAGAATCCGACCAAGAACCTGTTTTGAATGATCTACCTTCATTGCTCGGCCCAAGGGATGAACCAGCCATATTTTTACATGCCTTGACCGTGTCTAAAGCTTTCCAAACGCTCCAGATTCTTGGCAAAGTTGGGAACCTGCCGGTGGTGATCTTGATCAATACAGGCAACACCCACAATTTTATCAATAGCAGGATTTTGGAGAAAATAGTCCACAAAAGCATAGCAACCCAGGTGCAATCGGTTAGAGTGGTCGATGGGTCTAATGTGTTATGTTCTAGTGTTTGCAAGGACTTGAAGTGGTCGATGGAAGAAAATGAATATCAAACAGAAATGAAGGTAATTTTCATGGACGGATATGATATTGTGTTGGGAATTGAATGGCTGATTACTCTAGGACCGTCTTCTTAGGACTTTGAAAAGCTGACCCTATCTTATGAGAAGCAAGACAAAACCACGGTCCTAAAGAGGATTCCTCGGTCGCAGGGCAGTTTGATGCATGGAAACCAGCTGGAAAAGACCTTAGATGAATATATTGTTGCTGCCAAAATGCAAGTAAAGAGTAAGCCCGAAGGCCAAACTGTTTCACTCGCGGCAATGACCTGGGAAGATATTCCTAACGATCTAATTAGAAGCTATGGCTCATTCGATGCCGCTGTTATGCTGGTTCGGGAAAAGACTTGCCCTGGATTTTTGAGCCAAGTATAGAGTTTAATCGAAGTTGGAAGAAATTATTTTTGCACCAGGCGCTGGGGACATTGCAGCAACCAAGGCCAGCTCTAAACACTAAAAAACTCGACCTTAGGTGCACAGAAATTCCTCACATGGGCGGAGTGGCAAGCGACCCGACATCGCAAAAGACCGCAAGGACCCGGCCAGTACCACTATTGAAGCGATTCTACCAAATGTTTTTTGAGAAAATACGGTCTTATGCTGCGACCCTTGCTGAATGTGCCGAAGCCCGACCGAAGCAATAGTTTTGAAGTTGAAGATGCGTATTAGAGGCTGACCAGTCCACGTTCTTTTCGTCGAGGGCGACAAACCTCGAAGGGGGAGATTATGTTACGGTCTGCTCATCAAAAACCTCGATCCTAAAATATTTTATGCATCCGTCTCTCGGCCCAAGTGTGCATATGGGCCAGTTTATGTTTTTTATGGAATAATTCTGTTTTGTTTCCTTTCTCTCTTATTTCTCTTGAACTGAATTCTGTTATCTTGGAAGTTTGTTGTAACCGAATACTTTTGGGTAAACCAGCATCTTTAAATGCTGATGCCCATCCCACTTTTTGGGGCTATGAATTGAATATTTTGGAACTTGGTGCTCTAAGTTATCTCTCGGCCCTCCTCCCCCTTCTTGGACTACTAGGTGTAATCTAGTGGTATTTCTCTTCTTCCCTTTGGCTCTTCTCTCCTTAACCTCGAATTCTCATCTCATTCTATGTCCGCTGCGCTTGAGTGTTGAATTTCACCATCGACCCCATCATCAAGAGCCCGTTTCTTGAATTAAAGAACTTGAAAGGCCCGATTATAGTTTAAAGTATAACACATTGTCATACATTAAGTTGTTAGGTAGATGGTTGATGACACAGTCGTTTCTATGAGTCAATTGACGCCTTCAGAACATTCGTCTCACTAAGCTTAAATGTAAGGTATGCGGACATCACAGTCAGTCGACTATTTAAGTGTACTTCAGACGACTCGTTTTAAGCTGAGTGGGACAACTATCTTAATCTTATCTATACATTGTCGTTTTAATTCCTCCTTGGATAGTAAACAGTCACATTTTAAAATAAAGATTTTCCCTCCATTTATTTTGAATTAGACCGTTAAATAAGTATTTATTTTATTTTATTTTATCTTATCTTATAAATATCTTTAAAAACGAATAACATGAAGATACGTGTGTGTCATGTGATGTAAAGTGTGACCTACACACATGCCTAATGGTTTATTACCACACGCATAATTATTTTAATGATGTTTTTTATTACTAGCACATGTCGGTCATACTCTATAAGAGTACCCAACACGTTTGAGACGTTTCATTGCCTTCTTTTGCGATTTTTGAAACCCTAAAACTCTTTGCCTTCTCTATAGAAATCCAGCTTTCTTCTGTTTCTTCGCCTAAACCCTAACTTCTAAAGATGTCTTCATTTGCTCAAAATACGATGCATGTAGATTTTAAATCCGTCTACACTTTAGGGTTGCCGACGATGGTTGCAATATTCAAAACCTTAGAAGCTTTTGGTTTAAGGAAGTTTCTTGGGGGTCCGTTTATAGTTCACGAGCTAGAGGTTTGTGAGTTCTTTTTGACTTTTAGGTTGGTTGAAGACACTGTTCAGGCGATGGTGAAGGGCGCATAGGTTTCCATCTTCGAAGATTTTTTTGCCCAACATTTTCGGCTTCCGATGGAAGGGCTTTCCACCTTCGACGAGATTCAGGCGATGGTGAAGGGCGCATAAGTTTCCACCTTTGAAACGGGAAGAAGAAGTTTCAAAAATCAGAGCTTTGTCTCCAAAACGACATCGTCTCCAAGTCTCTCCAAGCAAGAGTAGGGTTGTTCGATACCTACACTTAGACAAGATTTGAAATCATGCTGTCCATAACCAAGAGAACGACCATCAACTGGTCATTTGTTCTCTTCACTACATTGACGATGATGGTATCGATACCAAATAAGCAGCATGTTGGCTTCTTTGTTCAACTTA
This sequence comes from Impatiens glandulifera, assembly GCF_907164915.1. Lineage (NCBI taxonomy): Eukaryota > Viridiplantae > Streptophyta > Magnoliopsida > Ericales > Balsaminaceae > Impatiens > Impatiens glandulifera. The sequence goes on along the minus strand of NW_025919817.1, from coordinate 334,071 downwards.
GCAAGCTTCTTGAGTACTTGTAGGAGAACTTGGGAAAGGGTGTCAATATCCATACCAGTAGGGTGATGAACACCACCACTATTGGCAACTATATTCTCAGGATGAAAACAATAAAGGAGTCTAAAACTAGTTGCGATTCATCCGTCCAATAGTCGAGTGGTCAGTCGACCACTAGGTCCAAAGGCCCAGCCGTCTCTAGTCGTCTAACCCCAGCAAAGAGGACGAAGTTGAGGGTGGAAGAGTCGACTAAGAGTGCGAGTGCCACCAGTCAGAAATGTGCTTATGTTAGAGAAACTGCTAAGGTTGTCTCCTATGAAAAGAAGGCTAGACTAAAGGAAGCTCCTGCTGCAGAGGTGCCTCCTTTGGTAGCATATGTTTTGTCTTTAACCGTAGTGCCTGCTGAGGTCTCTACTAAGAAATAAATTGAAGAACTAGTATCTATTGAGCCTGTTGGTCAGATTGCTAATATTCCTACTGTAGACATATCTCCCAAGGTAACCTTCAAAACTACTTTAGTTGTAGTTCCTACTAAAGTTCCCACTGTGGAAACGATTGAAACACCAACTGATGTGTCAATTGGGGCTATTTTTAAAGAAAGGCTTATGGGCGACGTTACTTCCTCTCCTGTTGTTGAGCCAAATGTTGTGTCAGTTGGTGCTACTGTTGATGAAAGATATGCGTGGAACAATGTTGTCTCCCCTATAGCACCATCAGTTGTTCAGGCTATTGGTCAGGGTGCAGAAACATCAACTGTTCAAATAGCAATTACACTTGCCAAGGAGCTGCTACCTCTGATAAGCCAGATGTTACTCCTACTGCAGTTCCTATTTTAGGCGCCTCTCTATCAACTATTAGTATACAGGTTCAAGCTGCAAAGAACTGAATTCAAGGAAGTTGCTGATGCAAAACCTACCGAAGTTGCGAGAAGGGGTAAAGACCCCTCGGCCTTTGTCCATAAACCTCTTTCGGATGTGAAGAAATATATCGAACTCATCCTTGAGGAAGTTGAGTCTATTGCTTCAGATAGGCTCAAACTCTTTGATAAATGTAGCAGCATAAGGCTCCACAAGAGATTCAATGAGATCATCCAAAGTGCCAATCTAATTGAACATTGAGAGGCGTTGTTTAGTCTGGAGAAAACTGTCCTAGCTTGGGCTTGCACCAAAGACGTTCACGAGGCTCTTAGGAGAAGAGAGCTTGTTGCAAAAATAGCTAAAGGGGGTGCCTTACACCCGATCCTTCGTCAAAGGGACACATATTATGACCCTCTAGAGATAACATCCTAGGTAGATGGCAAGGTAAATAGTCGTCTGCAACTAATCTTGGATTCCTACAGCTCAACCGTTCTATCTTTCATTCATGGGACAGAATCCTCCAAGATTGTTGAACTTAGAAAGGAGATATCATTGGCTACGCTGAATAGCTCAGATGTTGAAGAGCAGCTGCTCTTTATTGAAAAGTTGTAGTATCCTCCTACCATGAATCATCCGTCTATTCCTGACGTCGTTGGTTGAAGAACAGGCGCCTCTTCACGCCGTTGAGCAAGAGCAGTTCTCCCCTGTTTCTAAGGAGCTGCCTCCCCTGTTCATGAAAAGGAGCCATCCTTTTCTTCTAAGAAGCGCATCTCCCCTGCTTCTGAGTAGAAATATTCTAGTTTAGAGAAGGAGCATTCTACAGCTGCTGAGTAGTTTTCCACCCCTTCTTCCAAGAAGACATCTTCTGTAGATGTTGAACTTCTCTCCTCATCTGCATCCGAGAAGCAGCTTTTTTAGGTCGCTGTGTAGATCTCTTTAGAAAAGGAGCAGCAAATGTCTACAGAGAGGCGATCTTCCCTCAAATCCAAACATCCAACCCCTTCATCATTGAAGCTGCATTCCCTCTCGGTTAAATCCATCCACTCCGAAAAGTGACGGAATTTATCAAGGATTTGTGCGACGAGGTTAAGGGTGCAGACGGTGATTCTCGAGCTATGATCATAGTGTTTTGAGCCTCACCTTCCGAAAAAAATCTAGAGCCGTCTGCAATTGAGGTCAGGTTTAGATCCTCCCTTCTTCGCACCCTCCAAGTTAGTTCCCATCTTGAATCTTTGGCTCCTTCTTCCCCTGAGGAGTCCTCTCGGAGAAAGGTAGATTTTTGCAACTTCATTATCGATGCTCTTGTGCCTATGTAGTAGAGCATCGTAAAAATATTTAGTGAGTTGGAGTTTCTAAAGGAGTCGCATGCTTCGAACTCGAAGGCAACAACCGCTATAGCCTTGGAGTAGGAAATCGCCCTTACATAAATAAGGAGGACATATTTTGAAGTGTCTATCATCAGGGATGCGATGACTAGGCTCAAATCTATTATGCTCAAAACCGCTTTCGACCACCTCGCAGATTTCACTGAAAAATTGGATACTTTCGGCTTTTAGTTTGTCGAAATATCCAACCACCTCAAGAATGCTGAAGCAAAATGTATTGAAAATGCTGGTGCAACAACAAAGCGTATTGAAGATACTGATGATGATGTTAAAAAGGAGGAAGGAAGCGGTCGAGAGGGAAGGGAAGGTTGTGGTCGGGGTAGTCAAATTGGAAGAAGGCCAGGTTGAGGAGGAGATCGAGGAGATTGGGAGAAACTTCTCTTCAACGACTAAAAGGGGGGATATTTTTTTCTTTAATTTGAATATTTATGTTTATATAAATATACAATTTATTTTTAATTTCTTGATCTTATGACTTAGTTTTTACATTATCAAAAAGGGGGAAATGGTTAGATTAAATTAAATAAAGAAAACGGGGAAATTAATTAAAAGATAAATAATTAATCAAGTTGAAATAAGAAAAATATTTTTAATTGATTAAAATGAATTTAGAACAATAAAACTAAATTTAATAAATGCGACATAGTTATTATGATGGATTCATAAGTGAATAAAACAAAGTTGTGCAAATGTTTAATGCGCAGGTAGAACTCAAGAGACGCCTTACTTCAACAGCAATCTGAAGAAGCGCGAGCAGCAGTTTGAAAAAGCGCGAGCAGATGTCTTGTTTAAGTAGTAGTCTGAAAAAGCACGAGTAGACGCCTTGCTTCAGTAGCAGTATGAAGAAGCGCGAGCAAACGCTTTACTTCAGCAGCAATCTGAAGAAGCATTTGCTTATCTGCATAGCTCATCAGCATAGCAAACTACAGTGTTCGTTATCAGCAATCTTCCAAGTCCGCTTAATATGCCAAAAATTTACATTTGTCATGTATGCTATTATTCTACTAGCTCGCGCAGTACTATCTAGTACACCACATTCTAACGAATATTTCATGCACTACCATCTCGTACGGTACAATCCAACGAATATATTCTTGCGTACGATCCCGTATATCTGGCGTACATCTAACAGAAAACTAACACGTATTTATGAAAAAGATTCGACCGTTGTTATACCTCAATATAAAAGTGATCAGAGTACAACGACGAACTCTCAGGTTTTCTTAGTCTTACTCACTTCCGTATTCTGAATCAATGACTTAGCTCTTTGACTTACTCTCTCTCTTTAAGATTATTCTGTAATTCACTAAGATAAGCGAAGAAATAATATATTATTTTACCTGAGCGTATTTTCAGTATTGTAAGTTAAACAGAACGTTGTTTGTTCAATGGAGTGATAACTAGGAGTTCAAAACAGGCAGATATTAAGTCCTGATTTCTGACTGGGTTTGTGTAGTCACTATACAAATCAAAGCCTTCTAATGAAATTCTTCTGGAAACAAAAGAAGGGGTGACGTATGAGCTTTATCTCCTAACGTCAATAAAACCTTGGTTATTTCCTTACCGCATCTTATAGTCGATTATCTTCCGCTGAAAATCTAGCAAGTACTTTCTGTACTTGAATTCGTTCAAGAACTTTTTACGATTTGTCGAAGAATAGAAACAGATTTTAATCTCTTTCATGATTAAAATCAAATTGAAAGTTATTATTAACACCACAATATCGAACCCCCTTCTATTGTTGTCATTGATCCTAACATGTTCTAACAGTTTCCCCAAAAAAAATACTCATCTTATTTCAATTATCATCTGACTTACATGAGATATTTTTATATTTTTAGTAGGGTCTCTAGTCAAGATTATACCTTTCATATCTTGTACTTGATGTAAAATATATTTTCCTAATAATAATTCAAGCACTTTTCTAATTCAAGCGTACCATCGAACAAATATTTTTCCATTCGAAATTTGTTGTTTTCTAAGAGAAATCATCACACAGATATAACACTCTTTACGACCATTTATCAATCTCATTGAGATGATATTTTTATTAAAGTAAGGTCATGCTAACTTCCCTTTTGTACTCCAACAAGATAAATTTGTGTATGCATGAAAATAATTAATTATCCATAATAATGCAGCTCGCAAAGTAAAATGTCATGAAGTTTATGTATCAAATGTTTTTATTCAAGTTTGCCAAAACTCACTCAATTTCTCTATCAACATCAACAATTATAAATAAATATCAATTGCATCTCCAGAACTATCTAGACCAAGATGTAGCATTTGTAAAATGAATTAGATGATTGCATGCATATTGTTGGTGGTAAATTATAAGGAATAAGGATCACATGCAAAATATTATACGATATTTTTCTAATTGTAAATGGTTGAAACCCATCATTTCCAAGGTCAAGTCTCAAGTTACGAAGCACTAAGGGAAAATATTTATAATTTTAATCAAATGATTTTCATGTCATAGAATCAACTAAATGTCTCAAAATATTATCATTAACTCTTGTATCCTTGTGCCATCTCATTAAAGAGGCGGTTTTGTGCACATATGTAACCTTTGTAACCTTTTTGTTAGTGTAAAATAACGTAACACTTATTTGGAAATGATTTTCCATTGATTTTATTTATAGTTGCTCCACTAGAATTGTTAACTTTCTATCTTGGCAATCCACATATTTACAAGATTGCAAATCCTTATGCTCTTTTCGAAATAGCATAATATTATTTTTACACGCATATATATATTTTAACAACAAAGACCAATATCTCTAATAAAGTTTTTAAACTCATAATATAAGTCTGTGATAGGATCGGCTTTATCGATAGAGACGGGGGTCTAACTATTGATGAACGCTTATGAAAACGGTTTGAAAGATATCCTGTTAATGATTTAATTCGCTTTCTATTCTACGCAAACCCTTGTAAACACTTGAAACATAATCAAGGTGGAATTGTTTACTTAGGTTTGAAGCTCAAGATGAAGAATGTGAAGATGACAGAAATGAAAAGACACAACAGTTTGTTTATGGATGTTCGGAGCAAACTCTCCTACGTCACCCCTTCTTCCAACCACCAGAAGGATTCACTATAATATGATTTGAATCAAAATACAGTTTGCACACACTTAGCTCACTATTGAACAAAACATACTCTGTTCAATTTACAAGATGAAGAATATCACTCAGCTAAAGGTGTTTTTGATTCTAGATCTCTCTTGATTCACACATAGTACAATTAGGATAGCAGCTTACGGATTGAATATTCAAAGGATTGATTACACAGTAGTTCTTCTCATATAGTATTTCTTAGTTGATCGAAAATGATGGCTCGGCTAGATATTCGTCCGTTGTCCTTGAGATTTGATAAATACTGGGCAGAGACTAACGGTCGAATCTTCAGAATGATACGTGGCACTCTTCCATTGGAAAGCCTCCATAGTACACAGCAGGTTATGAGCACAAGGATCGTGGTCGTACTCCAACTGGTAGTGCGCCAAATATTCTTCAAGGATGTACCTACAAAACAAGTAATGTGAAGGATATTCTCTTACGTGGCATTCGTTGGTTGGTTGTGTCTAGCTATCGTACTGATATTCACTAGAAAGTGGAGCAGGAGTAGCGTACAGCTATAGCAGGTGGTTAGGCGGGTGCTAGCTTCAAGCAGACTGCTTAAGAATATCATTAGACGTATTTCAGTTAGACGACCTCGTCTAATGAAATCAAACATTCCCGTCTATGAGTAGAATCCATTAGACCACGGGATTAGACTTACGTCTAATTACAATCACTTCAGACTAATCTGAAGGAGTTAGACTACATGTCTAACTTTCACTAATTAGACATCACGTCTAACTTTCACAAACCATTAGACTGCATGTCTAACTCCATGAGTTAGACTGCACTTCTAATTCCGGTTCTACTTTAGACTTGTCTAAAGGAGGTAGACTACACATCTAACTTTCTCTTTCTATTAGACTGCACGTCTAACTCCACGAGTTAGACTGCACATCTAATTACAGTTCTACTTCAGACTTGTTTGAAGGAGTTAGACTACACGTGTAACTTTCTCTTTCTATTAGACTGCACGTCTAACTCTACGAGTTAGACTACACGTCTAATTACGGTTCTACTTCAGACTTGTCTGAAGGAGTTAGACTCCACGTCTAACTTTCTCTTTCTATTAGACTACATGTCTAACTCCACGAGTTAGACTGCACGTCTAATTCCGAATTCATTAGACTACACGTCTAACTCCACGAGTTAGACTGTACGTCTAATTCCGAATTCATTAGACTACACGTCTAACTCCACGAGTTAGACTGCATGTCTAATTCCGAATTCATTAGACTGCACGTCTAACTCCACGAGTTAGACTGCACATCTAATTCCGAATTCATTAGACTGCACTTCTAACTCCACGAGTTAGACGTCAAGTCTAATTTCATGCATCTAATACCAAATCGGTCTAATTAACCTAATTAGAACCAAGTCTTATGAAATCTGATTTCGATACACCTGCATCAAAACGCATAAATAATTTCATCATCAAAATCCCAATAGTCAAACTATTTCAACACTTAGTCAAAATAATTTGACCCAACAATTTCCCCCTTTTTGATGATGAAATTGAAAACCTGCATATATACAATAAAATACGCATTCATCATATAAATTTAAACAAACCTCTGATTGCATGAAAATATAACATTCAGAATATCAAATTCATAAACACCCAAATATGAGTGTTTTCAGAAGAAACACACAAAACATTGTTCCAAAAATAATCAAAATAAGTTCATAACAAAACATTATCAAAAGATCTGCAAAAACTTCATCTTAAATGAAAGTAATTTTTATTCTAATCTTCTTCTTCTTCCTAATCTTTTTTCTGGAAAGGATAGTCTTCAACCTAGGAAGTCTCTAAGACTACGGTTAGAGGAGGGTTGGAAACATCTCTTTTCCTTTTCTTAGACTTGAGCCTCTTCACCCTAAGAACATATTAAACAACCTTCTGGTTGTTCATAGTTTTGGGAGGAAGGTGAAAGCTTTTACTGGATACATCCAGAAGGAAGCAAAGGAAAGCGCCAAGAGGACCGTCAAAACCAAAGATAGTCTTCTAGGCACAAACCATTCTAACAAGGTTTCCGAAGAGGAAGCTTGTCCAGTTGACTGGCACACCCCTTGTGATAGCCACCATCATCTCAAAAACCTTAGAACAAAACTTGTAGGAAGATTCTTTGGCGAGAAGAGATTTAGAGATGATTTCACTTAGGAGAGAAAACTCATCTTTCAGGATATTTTTCTTCCCGTAAATATCCATTTGGGGAGAATCAGAGAAGACTTTCATCATAGTAAACATGATTTCAGGAGGGGAGCGAGGAAACTCATGAATACCAATAGTGAGAAGTTGGAAGAACATACTGAATGAATCTTTGGTGATACAAATCATTTGGCCCATAACAATCCCATCAACTATTTTGTCCCGATAGAAACCCGTTGTTTGAAGAATTCACGAACCAACTGTTCATGATAGAGATGATGAGGGGTGAGAAACTTTCTCAGCCCGGAGGCTTTCAAGGATTCAAACATCTTATGCATACCCGGACATTTCAACGTAGATACGGATTTGAAGTCCACTTGAATTGATTTCGGTGAGAAGGAAGACATTTCGACTAGGTGAACAAGAACTAGACGATTCAAATTCTAAAGAGAGAGATGGATTTGGAAGAACTCTATCTTTAGAGTAAGTTACTCATTAAATATCAAGGTCTAACGTGTAGAAAATATCTAATGATTACTCCTACCGTCAAAAACTCAAAGGTTGTTCCCAATAAACGTAGCATTTAATATTAGCATGAAAATGAACAGTTAATGTTAAATGTACAAGCAAAAGTTGTCAGAAATATTAGTCATTCCTTATGTATTGAGAGACACGTGTCTTCAATTCTTTTTGAGGAATGACTGATTTAATTTTTGGCGGGAAAATGCACTTGAGCAGATACATAAGAAAAGGACAGCTGTCCAAATAGCCAGAAGAAGAAAGGTCTAATTACACCAGTAGTTAGACGCTTATTCTCCTTTTCACATTTTCAATTTCTTCTTGGAAATCAGTCTATTAGACGTATACGTCTAATTATGCAGAAACATCACGTGCGAAACGTGCGTCTAGTTAGACGTGAGCATCTACTTGCTCATGACATAAAAACGTCTAATGTCTATTAGACGTGTGCGTCTAACCACGCTGGGTAACAACCCAAGACTGATATTCCAAAAGGAAATAAAACCTACTAGAGTAGACGTACGTCTAAGTAGTTGTGTTTTTCAAACCCCTAATCCTTAGGACGTATTAAGACATCTGTCTTCATGTCTTCTTAGTTACGTTTTTGATTAACACGTCCCCCCTCAAGTTATGCACGTAATCACATCAATCAAGATCAACAAGACCTAACATGTTTCTAAAATGAGAAAACTTATCTTTCGACAAAGGTTTCGTGAAAATGTCTGTCGTTTGTTGATCTGTGGAAACATGTTCAAGACGAATCTGCTTCTGATTGACGTGTTCTCGGATAAAGTGATGCATGATTTCGATATGCTTTGTCCGAGAATGCAGAACTGGATTGTAGGTGATTGTAATAGCACTATTGTTGTTGCAGAAAATTGGAGACTCTTCAGCCTCAATCCCATAGTCCCTAAGTTATTGTTGAATCCACAGAACTTGAGAGCAACAACTGCCAGCTGCAAGATACTCTGCTTCAGCTGTAGACGTGGCGTCTGACGTCTTCTTCTTGCTAAACCATGTGATTAGACGATCTCCAAGGAACTAGCAAGTTTCACTCGTGCTTTTTCTATCAATTTTGCACCCTGCATAATTTGCATCTGAGAAACTAGTCAAATTGAAACTGGAATCCTTCGGATACCACAGTCCCATATTTTGAGTTCCCTTTAAGTATTTAAGAATACGTTTAACAGTAGTAAAGTGAGAGAGTTTAGGATTAGCCTGAAATCAGCAACAAACACCAACAGCGAACTGAATGTCTGGCCTGCTAGCAGTCACATATAGCAAGGATCCGATAAGTCCTCTATATGATGTTACATCAACACTTTGGCCACCTTCATCTTTATCCAGTACACTATAGGAGCTCATTGGAGTTGCTGCAACAGAGCAGTTCTCCATTCCGAACTTCTTTAGCAGTTCTTTGGTATATTTGGCATGATTGATAAGGGTCCCTTCTTCTAACTGACGGACTTAAAGCCCAAGGAAGAATGTTAATTCTCCCATCATGCTCATTTTAAATATGTCCTGCATCAGCTTAGAAAATTTCTCACACAGTTTGTGGTTAGTTGAACCGAAAATAATGTCATCAACATATATTTGTACAAGTAAAATGTGAGAGTCTTTAGTGAATTTAAACAAAGTTTTATCCACAGTTCCAACAACAAAATCATGATCAAATAAAAATTTAGTCAAAGTGTCGTACCAAGTTCTAGGAGCTTGTTTCAGACCATACAATGCTTTATTAAGCCTATAAACATGATTAGGTAACACATGATATAAAAATTCAGGGGGTTGCTCAACATATACTTCTTCACTTAATTTCCCATTTAAAAATGCACTTTTCACATCTATTTGAAAAACCTTAAAGTTCTTAAATGATGCATATACTAGGAAGATTCTAATTGCCTCAAGTCTTGCTACAGGTGCAAAGGACTCATCAAAGTCGATACCTTCCTCTTATATGTATCCTTGAGCAACTAAACGAGCTTTATTTCTAATGACTAAACCATCTTCACTAAGCTTGTTTCTAAAGACCCATCTTATTCCTATAACTTACTTATCAGTTGGTCTAGGAGTAAGATACCACACTTCATTTCTTACAAATTGGTTTAACTCCTCCTGCATAGCATTGATCCAATCTGGATAAACTACAGCTTCACCAATTTTTTTGGATTCAATTTGAGAAATGAATGCGGAATTGGCCATTTCATCCATCAATTGATGTCTTGTCCTTCGAGGAGAGAAGGGATTTCCGATGATCAATTCTGGTGGATGATTTCTGTTCCATCTGAAGTTGGATCCAAAGGGATTGGTCATCTGAACTAGTGACTCCACGACGTCTAAACTCTCAACATTTTGTTGAACAAGAGTTTGTACGTCTGGTTGAACCTCAACCGGATCAGCCACTAAATCAGTCAGGGCAATCCGCTTATCCAGAGTTTCTTCTTGTTGACTTACAGACTCAAGACTTGTCGCTTTTAGTCTGTCAACAAGATCAATGGGTTCAATGGATTTGCTCTCAACAGGCACATCAAAAACTACATAGAGGGATTCCTCAACAGTCTGTGTTCTTTTGTTGTATACTCTGTAAACTTTCCTTACTGGCGAGTATCCCAACATGAATCCCTCATCTGCTTTAGCATAAAAAACGGTCAGATAAATCTTTCCATTGTTTTGTATAAAACATTTACACCCAAATATCTTAAAATAAGAAACTATGGGAATTCTTCCATAGTACATTTCATAGGGAGTTTTATCAAAACGTTTGTTAATTATTGGCCAATTTTGTGTATAGCAAACAGTGTTTATGGCTTCCGCCCAGAACCTTTAAGGCACATCTGATTCAGCTAGCATAGTTCTCGCTGCTTTCTTCAGAGTTCTCACTCTTCTCTCAACAATGCCATTTTGCTGTGGAGTTCTGGCACTAGACAACTCATGTCTAATTCCAGTCTCCTTGAGATAGGATGTAAGGTATCTGTTAGTAAACTATGTTCCCTGATCACTTCTAATGCATGCAATATTCAATGATTTCTGATTCTGAATTCTTTTATAAATTCTAATCAAGTTTTCAGCAGTTTTATCCTTTGATGGAAAAAATGCAACCCATGTAAATTGAGAAAAATCATCAATAACAATGAGAGCAAATCTCATTCCTCCTAAACTTTTTACAGGAATTGGACCAAACAAGTCCATATGTAATAATTCTAGGCAACGACTGGATTGAGATTTCCCTTTACTTTTGAACGATGAGCTGCCCTGTTTACCTAATTGGCAAGCCGGACACACCTTGTCCTTAGAAAACTGCAACTTAGGTAAACCAAAAACCAAGTTGTTTGAACAAATGTTGTTGATGGTTTTGAAATTCAAATGATTTAACCTTTTATGCCATAACTATTTCTGGTCATTTTTGGCAATCATGCACATAGAATCAGAAGACTCTTTTTGCCAATTCATTTTATATGAGTTTCCTACTCTACTACCAGTCAATAAAGTATTTTTATCTTGGTCTTTAACTAGACATGCATGAGTTTGAAAATCTACTGACAAACCATTATCACATAACTAACTAATGCTGATCAAATTATAGCACAGATTGTCAACAAGCAGTACGTCATTAATGGTTAGATTACCATAGATAATCTTACCCTTACCCATGGTCTTACCCTTCTTATTGTCACCAAAAGTAATCTTAGGTCCAGAGCAATCTGATATATCAGTGAGAAGCCGTCTGTTTCCTGTCATATGCTTGGAACATCCGCTATCAAGATACCATACAGATTCCTCCAGCCCTTCGTTTATTTGTACCTACATAGATAAATATTTACAATCTTTTGGTACCCACTTTCAATTGGGTCCTCGGTCAATCAGTCCCTTAGGAATCCATATTTGAGTTATTTTGATGGATTTCCCATTTTGTGTTGTGATTAATGTGTATGTTTTTGACTTAGAACACGACTTTTTGCCAGCCACTAATCCCTTAGATTTTGAAGAAGACTTTCTTTTAAAACTCCTTGACTTTGAGTCAGGTTTTAGATTGCCAGACTTGCTAGCTGCTTCTAGCTTATTCTTCATCCAGGTAACAATCGACGGAACATGAATTGTTTCATTTTTGAAAGCTACTTCTTCATGAATAGGATCAGATTCAATGTCAGTCATACTCCATTTGACAAAACTTATTGGCTTAAGCCTGTCCGTTGTTGAGTTTGACTTTTTGCAGGACAGGTTAGGGTCATTGCTGTCAAATCCTAGACCGGATCTAAATCCAGCAGGTCTCAACATACTGATCTGATGTTTGACAGCATCTCCGGACCTTGTCCATGCACTGACTACATAGTTTAATCTCTTGTTTTAAGATGAAAGAGTTTGAATCTATTCTTTGAGCATCTCATTCTCAAATGAGATCTCTGCTATGTTTTCGTCAAAAATATTTGATTTAGATTCTTTGTTGGAAGAAAGAACAGTTGATTCATATTTTACTTTCATTTCGTAAAAAGAGTCAGTTAACTTCTTGTACTCAATGACCATTTCATTGAGTGCATTAGTTAACTCTTCGTTTGTAAATTCTTGTGCAGAGACATCATTTACCTTGGATTGGTCATCCTCCATCAAACATGTAACAACTTCATTCTTTTTTTCAGCAGGAGACTCCTCTAAATCGCTATCAGCCCATCTGGATTTGTTTTCAACGCACATGAAAACTTTCTAATCCTTCTTTGCTTGAACGCTTCTACCGTAGATCTGATTAAGCCGATCCCATATCTCTTTATCAGAGGAACAAGACTTGATTTCATAGAAAATGTTCACGTTGATCGACTGATATATAATGTTCCTAACCACATTATCCAGGTTGTTTGTCATCTTGTCTTCAGTTGTCCACTCACTCTATGGCTTCGAAATCTTTATGGGGCGATCACTAATTACGCTCCACATATCAAAATCAAGGTCAGCCAAGTGAGATTGCATTCTCATCATCCAATAGTCACAGTTATCTCTTGACAGAATAGGGATCTCATTGATGATAGACATGATACAGAGTCTTTGATCTTGAGAATAGAAATAGAGCTCTGATACCAATTGATAGGATAGGCTTTATCGATAAAGACGGGGTTTGGCTATTGATGAAGGCTTATGAAAAACGGTTTGAAAGAAATCTTGTTATGGATTTCATTCGCTTTCTATTCTATGCAAACCCTTGTAAACACTTGAAACAGAATCAAGGCGGAATTGTTTACTTAGGTTTGAAGCTCAAGATGAAGAATGTGAAGATGACAGAAATGAAAAGACACAGCAGTTTGTTTATGGGTGTTTGGAGAAAACTCTCCTACGTCACCCCTTCTTCCAACCACCAAAAGGATTCACTATAATATGATTTGAATCAAAATACAATTTTCACACACTTAGCTCACTATTGAATAGAACACACTTTGTTCAATTTACAAGATGAAGATTATCACTCAGCTAAAGGTGTTTTTGATTCTAGCTCTCTCTTGATACACACACAGTACAATCAGGAAAGTATCTTACGGCTTGAAAATTCAAAGGATTGATTACATAGTAGTTTTTCTCAGATAGTATTTCTTAGTTGATCGAAAATGATGGCTCGGCTAGATATTCGTCCATTGTCATTGAGATTTGATAAATACTGGGCAGAGACTAACGGTCGAATCTTCAGAATGATACGTGGCACTCTTCCATTGGAAAGCCTCTATAGTACACAGCAGGTTCTGAGCACAAGGATCGTGGTCGTACTCCAACTGGTAGTGCGCCGAATATTCTTCAGGGATGTACTTGCAAAACAAGTAATGTGAAGGATATTCTCTTACGTGATATTCGTTGGTTGGTTGCATCTAACTATCGTACTGATCTTCACTAGAAAGTGGAGCAGGAGTAGCGTACAACTAGAACACGTGGGTAGGCGGGTGCTAGCTTCAAGTAGACTGCTTAAGCATAACATTAGACGTATTGGGTTGAATTTTTTTAATTGATTTAAACATACTTAACAATCTTGATTTGATGATTGATGAAATAGTTTTTGGATAAAACTAAGTTCAATAATTGTTAGTAATATCAAATATATAAATATATATTTAAATATCAACATCTTAAGTGGTGTAGTGGTAAGAATGCCCGTCTGTCATACAGGTGACCTGGATTCGAATCTCACCAGGTGCAGAATTAATAATTAGAGTTTTGTTAATTTGCAGGCACAGACGAAAGTCAACGCGCGCAAGAAAAGTCAACGCGGAGTTAGACCGATTTTATGAAAAACTTCTAAGGTTAGACGTGTGAGTCTAATAGATGCAAGGAATTAGACGTGTCAGTCTAATAAATGCAAGGAATTAGATGTACAGTCTAGAAAGAGAAAGTTAGACGTGCAGTCTAGAAAGAGAAAGTTAGACGTGCAGTCTAGAAAGAGAAAGTTAGACGTGGAGTCTAACTAGTGTGGTTAGACGTGGGGGTCTAATGTTAGATGGGGCGTCTAATAGACTGATTGCGTCTAATCAGATGAACGGCCGAGATGATCAGATAGGCATCTGAAGGCATATGCTCTTCCTAGCAGCTGGCAGCAGAGTATTCCAGGAAGCTGACAGCAGAGCTCAACAAATGAATAACCGCCACATATGCCATAATTCAAATTGCATGTATTACATTGTACTACCACGATATCAAGAATCTTTTTCTGATGTACTACCCAGTACCTCATGGATAGTACATCCAACGGAAAGATGAAATGTGTCCAAAAGAAGTATTTGACCGTTGAAACTTTTCAAAAATAAATTGCTGCCTAAGACAACAGATAAATCACAGGCTGAAAAATACAAGAAACAGAGAGAGAGCTGCTTCATTCATTTTTCATTCAAGAATGTTTCTGAAATCAAACATCTCACTTATCATCTAGCTGTGAATACATTGTATTACATACTGTCTTTTCTGTGAGAAAACTTCAGTGTTGTAAGTTGAACAAAGGTTGTTTTGTTCAACAAAGAGTTAGCTAGATTAGTGAACTGTATTTGATTCAAAGAAGTATAGTGAATCCTTCCGGTTGTTGGAAGAAGGGGTGACGTAGGAGAGTTTTCTCCGAACATCCATAAACAACTTCTTGTGTTCTTTACTTTCTGTCATTCATCTTTCATTGGTTCAAAGCTTCAAATCCGACGAACATTTCCGCACTTGAATCTGTTTCAAGAGTTCGAAGGATTTGCGAAGAATAGAAAGAGATATTAATCCCTAACAGGATTTCTATCAAACTATTTATCCGAAGTCGTCATCAATAGCCAGACCCCCGTCTCTATTGGTGTCGCCGATCCTAATAAAACGTATTTCAGTTAGACGACCTCGTCTAATGAAATAAAACGTTCCCGTCTAAGAGCAGAATCCATTAGACCACCTAGTCTAATAGGATTAGACTTAAGTCTAACTTTCACCAATTAGACATCACGTCTAACTTTCACAAATCATTAGACTGCACGTGTAACTCCACGAGTTAGACTGCACGTCTAATTCCGGTTCTACTTCAGACTTGTCTGAAGGAGGTAGACTACACGTCTAACTTTCTTTTTCTATTAGACTGCACGTCTAACTCCACGAGTTAGACTACACGTCTAATTACGGTTCTACTTTAGACATGTCTGAAGGAGTTAGACTACACGTCTAACTTTCTCTTTCTATTAACTGCACGTCTAACTCCACGAGTTAGACTGCACGTCTAATTACGGTTCTACTTCAGATTTGTCTGAATGAGTTAGACTACACTTCTAACTTTCTCTTTCTATTAGACTGCACGTCTAACTCCACGAGTTAGACTGCACGTCTAATTCCCAATTCATTAGACTACACGTCTAACTCCACGAGTTAGACTAAACGTCTAATTCCGAATTCATTAGACTGCACGTCTAGCTCCACGAGTTAGACTGCACGTCTAATTCCAAATTAATTAGACTACACGTCTAACTCCACGAGGTAGACTGCAAGTATAATTTTATTTTATGCATCTAATACCAAATCGGTCTAATTAACCTCATTAGAACCAAGTCTTATGAAATCTGATTTCGATACACCTACATCAAAACACATAAATCATTTCATCATCAAAATCCCAATAGTCAAACTATTTCAACACTTAGTCAAAATAATTTGACCCAACAGTCTGAAATATTATTATTTTTAGGTAATATTTCTTCCTTCAATAAGTTTAACAATATGTTAAAAGATATATTTTTCCATTGTTCAATATTCTTGAGATGGAGTAACTTAAGTAATGTTGACGATTTTGAAATTTTTGTTCCTTGATAAAAATGTGCTTTAGAATAATTTAACAATCTAAAAAAGATTTAGATTTCTCGTGTGGTTCTTCACTAGTATTACTAAAATTTGAATCTTCTATATCATTATCACCCTCTAATTCATCATTATCACTCTCTAATACATCATTATCACCCTTTAATTCATCATTATCACAATCTTCATAATTTCTAGATCGCCTTTCTTCATGACAATACTAAAATGTATAACTTTATCTTATTATGTACACAATAAAGTGGTTTTCACGATGTCTTTATCCAAGTTACTTATATTCCCACATTTAACACACGGATATTCAATGTTACTTGTTCTATCCCATATCTCAGAAAAGTCCAAAAAAGAATTAACCCCTTGAATATATATTTGACTATCCCGATTTTGACGTGCAAAACTCATCCATATTTTATTGGGCGTATGCATTCTACAATTAAATTATAATATCATTTTCACGTAAGACTCTTTACAAAAAAAATTGAATAGTTTAAGATAATTCAAATCCAAGAGTTAAAGACAACTAACACAAAATTTGGCATACTTTGTCATGTGGGTCAACAATTGTTAATCATGTTCATTCCTAACTCTATCAAATGAAAAATAAGACGATAAATGTTAATACCTGAAATTTGATGAATTATTGATCACACGCGAGAAATTTGAAAAAATTTCAACAACAAGAATGAAGATGGATACCCGAAATACTATTAAGACATTAGGAAATCAAATAATTAAAACTCACTTATGAATGACAAAACAAAGTTGCGTGAACAGAGCAATGAGCAATGTTTAATAAATAAAAAATTCAACGACAAAAAAGATGATAAATATCGTTATTTCTTTTTTCCTTTTAGAATAGGGACGATAGCTAAACAACTCACAGTTCAATATATCTCTTTCTTATTAACTAAATTCAACTAAAAGGTTTTACTAATTTTAAAGTATTTAAGCTTTCTTCAATTCAATGTAATAATCACTTGAAGACGGTTAGCTACAACTTTAATAATTATAATATTTCTTGAGGTTAACCACTCATCAACTGAACCTGGTTTGTTTTTACCTGTCTAATCCTACAAAAATAAACTTGCATCAAAGTCATGGAATATTCAATAATATATCTTTGAACTTTTTGATTCAACTATCCCCACTATACATAATAATGTTTGGCTTAAAGGCTAATTTCATGAAATTAAATTGAAACATAATAACTAAATAATGAAGTTAATAGACAATATTCATAATAACCATGCCATTGATTCGGCTAATAAAAAAAACATAGAAATATTAGAAGAGAGAAATAAGTGGTTATAGTAATATGGTCCTTCTCTTATAAAACCAAAACAAAATTATTCAAGAAGAAACTAAAAGATGTGTTAAAAATTTCAATTTGATTTGACAATATAATTTTATCTAGAAACTCAATCACCAGTAAATATATCAAAATGATAGGTGATAGAAAAAAATAGTACCTAGAGGCTGGATCGAAGAACTAAAGTAGACAACGAAGAAGAACACTAACTACTAAAAAAAGGTCAATATCAGCTGTAAAAACCGTTAATATTGAACAAAAAATAGTTAGTATTGAGTAATAACAACAACTCAAAAAGCGGTTGACATTCATAGACAAAGCTTCCGTAGACATTGCTCAAACATGAAATATCAACCATTTTTTGGCGGTTGTTATTACCCAATAACAACCGTTTTTTAAGCGGTTGTTATTAAGTAATATAAACCGCTTTAAGGACTGTTATTATTAAACAATTGCAACTGTTTTACATGCAATTGTTATTAAACAATATCAACCGTTTTTAAAAATGTTGTCATTACTCAATATTAACGGATATAAAGTCTGTTGTTATTAATCAATAACAACCATTTTGTAGGCGGTTGTTATTAAGAAATAATAATTGGGTCTATAGAATGTTGTTATTAAGGAATATCAACTATTTTAAATATTGTTGCCATTATTCAATATCAACCACCAAAAAGTTAATTGTTATTAATGAATATAAACCGCTATAAAAGTTGTTGTACTCGATTATAAGACATTTCTTATTCCCGAATTTATAAAAAAAATCAATTATTTTAATTTAAAATCACTTTAAAATAAATTTAATTATTTTATACAAAATTTTAAATATAATTTTTAAATATAATTTTTAAATATAATTTCAAAATTAACATTATAACAATTTAACTCCAACACATACAAATATTACATTTACATAAACAAAAAATATCATAATACAAAAAATAAAAAATAATAATTTTATCTTCAATCATTTATTTCTTCTTAACATAAATGTCATCTTCATAATTAACTTCATAAGACATTTACAACATAAATAATTAAAAATTAAAGTTTATAATATAAACATTGTTGGATTTAATCTATTTAACCACTTTTAAAATGTGTCAGAAACCTGATTATACAATAATAATTTTTTTCAAAATAAGGAATTAAAAGCATAGGTTGAAGGTAGAAAGAGAATAAATTAGTTTGAAGAGAGAAGAAGTTATTGCTAAAAAAATAAAGGTTATGAGAAGAGAGAGGGGTTGAGGAGAGGTTATGGGAAGAGAGAGGGGTTGAGAGAGGTTGTGGGATGAGAGAGGGGTTGTTGAGGAGATGTTCTCATATATGAGAGAAGATTAATTAATTAATTATTTTGTATAATAATTCACGGATTTTGATTTTAATGTTCTTTTATTTACAATAAAATCTCGATAAATTAATACCTTCGACTGAGAAAAATTATTAATTAATCGAAATATTAATTAATTGATAAATTAATAATTCAAGATATTCATGAATTTTTAGTAAATTAAATAAATTCTTGAATATAATTAAATTATAGATGCTGGTATCATAAGAAATTTCAAGTTTCATTATCGTCGAAGAGGGATTTGAAACTAGGACTCCAAATCATGAGAAGATAAATATTTTAGATGCAACGAATTTTGCAATTGCAGCATGGTCGATAAATGTTCAACCAAAGACAATTGCAAATTGTTTTCAACACTATAAATTAAGGCATGTGAATACAACTGCAATTTCAGAAGATGTAGACTAGTTATTTGAAGATGTCCAACATTTAAGTATTCTCATTATAGAATTGAATTATCCTGATACAATGGATGCTGAAAAAGTTATTAATTATCCTGGTGAAAATAAAGTTATTGCAGAATTTTTTTGAATTATGAACAAATCATTAACAGTGTTATGGAAAAAGAGAAAGAAAATGATGCAGAAGATGACAGTACATAATTGGAGCCGTCTAATGAAAGAATGTCATTCAAGCAACTATTACATTGCGTAATTTTCTCTTACAATATAAACATAATATAGTTCCATACTGCATTAAGAAATACTGCATTAAGAAGGATTCAAGATGAAGTACAAATAGACATCAATTTCAAAAGGAATCATAATTACATTAGAGTTTATTATAAAAGTATATCTTAGAATAAATATTTTGATGTAATATTGAATTATTAATTTATATATTATAGGGGACTTATATGCACTAATAAAAATATATTAACTTATAAATTTAACTAATTATTAATTTATCTTACTAGTCACGAATTGGGACTATAAAAGTTTATTAATTAATCAAGGTTATTAATTTATCAAGGTTTTAATGTATTTATTTTCAATTTATTTTCAATTATATATATATATATATATATATATATATATATATATATATATATATATATATATAAATTATATTTTAACATATTTAATTACATAAATATTATATCTATATCTATATATATATATATATATATATATATATATATATATATATATATATTAACTTTTGAATATTTACATATAAATATAAATTATTACGTTAAAAATATTAAAAAATATTTAATATTAATTATTTTTAATATATATCAAATGAATTTGTTTAAATTTTTTAAATTTAAATATATTATAAGTATATTTATTAAATAAATAAATATGAATATTTTAAATTTAATTATATATTTATTTAATTAATTACATATTATATTAAATTATATATTTTTTTTAAAAAATTTAAGATATATTGTCATAAACTTTTACATTTTTCACTTATTATTATTATTATTTAATAATTTTGATCATATATATATAATTAATATAATTAATTATTAATAAATTCATTTATATATATATATAATTATTTTTTATATTTTAAATTTAATAAACATTATTTACAAATAATATAAACTATTATGATTAATATATTTTTATGATTAATGAAAGATAATATGATTATATATCTATAATCTCTTTTCACTTATTAATTTTATTTTTATTTTTTATCTCCCTTTTTATTAATTGTAAGAAAATAAATAAAATAATTTAACAATTACAAATAAATTCTCATACTAATTTTTAAGAAAATTTTTGAATAAAACATTTTGATGTAATAATAAAATATAATATAACAAAATTTATACAAAAGTTTTAATAATAAAAAATGTAAAATTAAAAAAAATAAATTAAAGATAATATTAATATTTATTTTGATATATCAGTATATTTATTAATAATTTATTATAATATATATGATCATAATTATTAAATGTATGACAAAATATTTTAAATTTAAAAATATTATATCCTAAATCATATATCTTAAACTCTAAATTAATTATATAAATTTACTTAGTCTTATAACTCAAACTAATTATATAAATATATATTCATATAATAAATTAAAAATACTATTATTTATGAATATTTATATTTAAATATATTTTAAATCCTAAACTAATTATATAAATATATACATTCTTATAAAAAAAAATTCAATACCTAAATATACTTAAATACTAAATTCTTACCTCTAAATTAATTATATAAATAATTTTTTATTAATCCAAAGAGAGAGGAAAAAGGAGAGAATAGAAAATTTTAAATTCTCAAATATGTGTGGTTCACATATTTATTTTACCTAATTAATGATGTATATATAATATAATTTATATTTTTAATTAAATTTTAATTTAATTATATATATTATTTAATTAAATAATATATAAATTTATATAATATTTTGTCATACATATTTTGTCATACATATTTTTTCTTACTTATTATTATTTAATAATTATAAATATATATATTATAATTAATTATTAATAAATATATTGATATATCAAAATAAATATTAATATAATTTAAATTTAATAATTCTTTTTTGTATGAATTATTAACTAAATTTATAATTTAAAAAAATATTTAAAAATATTCCTCTATATCCCTTTAATATCAATTATTTTTTAAAATGGTTGATATTGACACCCTCTATATCCCTTTAATATCAACGGTTTTTAAAACGGTTGATATTAACCCCCCTTTAATCAACCGTTTTAAAAATCGTTGAGATTGATTATCTCTATATCAACCACATTAAAAACCGTTGATATTAATCAAATGTATATCAATCGTTTAAAAAACGTTGATATTGACCATTTATATATAAACTAGTTTTAAAACCGTTGATATTGTCCTCACTATATCATCGGTTTTTAAAGTGGTTATATAGATGTTGTCAATGTAACGGTTTTTAAAACTATTTGATATAGATTGAGTCAATATCAACTATTTTTAAACGGTTGATATTGACTCTCTTTATATCAATTATTTTTAAATTTTTTGATATTATCCCTTAATATCAACCGCAGAAAAAACGTTTATTATTTTTGGTTACTATTAACGATTTTTTACTATTATGTCACATTATAAAAAAGAAAAGAAAAAAAAATATTTCACAAGTTCAAAATATAATTTTGTAAACATTAACAATCTTGAGTTATTTTTCAAATTTTAACTCCTATTGGGGTCATTTCGTTTCTAGGATGGTAGGTTCTAAGAGCTGAATTGAAGGCTAGAGAATGACCTAGAAACTATTTTGTTTTTAATTTGAGGATAAACCATTTAAATAGTATAATGATCTTTTAACCATATTTAAATTATTCTCTTAAATTAACTAAAAATTCATTTCATCCAACTAATATTTCTGAAAAATGTTACTCCAAATCAATTCATTATTTATATCTCAATTTATATTTAGAATAATTGTTTTAAATTAGATATTCTGTTGGGTCAAATTATTCTTACTGAGTGTTGAAATAATTTAACCATTGAGATTTTGATGATGAAATGAATTATGAGTTTTGATGCAGATGTATTGAAACAATATTTCATAAGACTGAACTCTAATTTAGATCATTAGACCGATTTTGGAAATTAGATGCATAGAATTAGACGTACAATCTAACTCATCGGAGTTAGACATGTAGTCTAATGAATGCATAGAATTAGACGTACAGTCTAACTCATCGGAGTTAGACGTATAGTCTAATGAATCCATAGAATTAGACGTACAGTCTAACTCATCAGAGTTACACGTGTAGTCTAATGAATGCATAGAATTAGACGTACAGTCTAACTCATCGGACATAGACGTGTATTCTAATGAATGCATAGAATTAGACGTACAGTCTAACTCATCGGAGTTAGACGTGTAGTCTAATGTACACGGAATTAGACGTAAGTCTAATGTATTCGAAATTAGACGTATAGTCTAACTCATCGGAGTTAGACGTGTAGTCTAATAGACTTGTAATTAGACGGATGGTCTAATAGATATTCAGAATTAGACGTACAGTCTAACTCATCGGAATTAGACGTGTAGTCTAATATATTTGCAATTTGACGAATAGTCTAATATGTGTGGAATTAGACGTGCAGTCTAACTCAGTGGAGTTAGACGTGCAGTCTAATAGAAAGTGAAAGTTAGATGTGAGTCTAACTCCTTCAGACAAGTCTGAGGTAGAACCGGAATTAGACGTGCAGTCTAACTCAGTGGAGTTAGACGTACAATCTAATGGTTGTTGGATAATTAGACGTGTAGTCTAATTAGTGAAAGTTAGACGTGAGTCTAACTCCTTCAGATTTGTCTGAGGTAGAACCAGAATTAGACGTGCAGTCTAACTCAGTGGAGTTAGACGTGCAGTTTAATGGTTGTTGGATAATTAGACGTGTAGTCTAATTAGTGAAAGTTAAACGTGAGTCTAACTCCTTCAGATTAGTTTGAGGTAGAACCGTAATTAGATGTGCAGTCTAACTCAGTGGAGTTAGACGTGCAGTCTAATGGTTATTGTAATTAGACGTGTAGTCTAATTCTATTAGACCAGGCGGTCTGATAGACTCGGTTACTAAAAGGAGATGTTTCATTTTATTAGACTGATTTTTACAATCCGTCTAACTGAAATACGTCTAATGGTCAGTTTAAGCAGTATGCTTGAACCTAACATTTCACCTACCCACGTGCTATAGCTGTACCCTACTCCTGCTCCACTTTCTAATGAAGATCAGTACAACAGCTATATGCAACCAACCAAGGAATGCCACGTAAGAGAATTTTCCTCACATTACTTATTTTGCAGGTACATTCTTGATGGAATATTCGGCGCACTATTTGTGGTGTACGGCCACGATCCTTGTGCTCAGAACCTGCTATGTACAATGGAGGCTTACCAATGGAAGAGTGCCACGTATCATTCTAAAAGATTCGACCGTTAGCTCCTGCTCAGTATTTAACAAATCTAAAGGACAACGGACAATCTGCCTTAGAGAACAAACAAGCAATCGGATTTTGCAGAGAGAGAAACCATTCGATTTTCTTTCTTACTGAATTCAAGCCTTTGAATACTCATACTGTGGAGATGCTTTCTGATTGTACTGTGTGTGAATCAAGAGAGAGCTAGAATCAAAACACCTTTAGCTGAGTGATATTCTTCATCTTGTAATTGAACAGAAAGTGTTCTGTTCAATAGTGAGCTAAGTGTGTGTAAACTGTATTTGATTCGAATCATATTATAGTGAATCCTTTCGGTGGTTGGAAGAAGGGGTGACGTAGGAGAGTTTCTCCGAACATCCATAAACAAACTGTTGTGTTCTTCATTTCTATCATTTTTTCATATTTCATCTTGTGCTTCAAACCCAAGTAAACAATTCCGCCTTATATCTGTTTCAAGTGTTTTCAAACCGTTTTTCATAAGCCTTCATCCTTAGCAGACCCCGTCTCTATCGATAAAGTCGATCCTATCATATTCTTCAAGGAAAATCATTCTGTACAATTTCTGTGTTTTGATGTTTTGTATTTTAAATCATCTAGAAGCTCAAATCACCTCTTTTCTCAATTGGAAGTCAAAATTGGTAATTAAAATGAATTCACTACTTTGAATTTGATTTAGACCTTGATTGTTGTAAAAATTAACGGTAGCCATTTTACTTAGTGCTAAATTTACATGACAATGACTTTGGTTGCATTTGAATTTAAAATTTATTTCAAAGATATTAAAAATTGTAGGCATCTGCCCCTGTTTTTTCTGTTTTTGTGTATTTGTTTTGCAAAAATTGAAGTTCAAACTTGCTTTTATCCTTTAAAGCTAAAAATCTACCATATGATAGTTAAAACATTATGTGATTTTCTTAGTGTTACATGTTAAGGCTAAATGAAAGAAAATGAATTTTTAAGTTGGACTTCAAAGATGAAATTTCATAAACTTATTTTTTTGTACTTCAAATGAAGCTGATTGTCTATAAATAAAAAAGTTTTTTATTACTAAATATGATTTCTTCAATTTACTTCTTTTAAATGGTGATTTGAATTGATAAAGATAACTTGAATAGATAATTTTCTTTGAATGATGCTCATACTTGAATGACTTAAATGATGGAATTCATTTGTGTCTTAATTATGGGACAATTCTAAAAAAATGATGGAATTCATTTTTCCTTAATTATGCCACAATTCTAAAATTTCAGAATCTATTAATAAATTATAATATGAGTTATAATCAATGGGTTCTATTAAAATTCTAAAAATGATTGTTGTTGAATATGTTGATTAAGATTGTGTGATTTCATTTCCTAACTTTAGTTCTCTTATTTCTCAAAAAAAAATCATGTCATTTTTTGGGTATTGAATTTTTAAGTATTTTATTTATATTTTGTAAAAGATATATATACTGAATGAGCTCAAATATAATGAGTATTATATTATAAATTGAGATATAAATAATGAATAGTTAATATAGATTCATTATTTTTAAGTATTAGATCCAATTCTTAAATACTTTTGAATAATTGTTGTGGTTTGGAAATAAATTAGTTAATTTCAATTATAAATATTTTTATTTTATTTAAATATTTTTTTAAACAATAATATTGCTAGTTCGTTTATTAGATTTTTAGTTTGATTCTTGATTGCTGCAATTTTTTTGTTTTTGTTTTTGAAACCTTATCTTTCTTTTCCTTTTATTTTGATTTAAAACTATAAAAAAATAAAATAAACACTAAAATTTTATCTATTTTCAAATTTAACAAACAACTTTACAATAATAATTCAACCATCTAAATAACTCTCAAATTTTCTCAAATTTTTCAAAAAATTTAAAAATATATATTTTTTTTAAAACATTTTTTTTTTAAATTTTTAGGGCCTGTTTGGCAAAATCTTATACTTTGATAAGCTATAACTTGATTTTCATAAGTCCAAAAATCATGAAATTTAAAATGTGGCTTCTTAAAAATATTTTCAATGCCCACAAAAATTTTAAGAATTTTTAGGATCTGTCTGAAAAAACGTTTATCTTTGTAGTGTCATATTCGGAGTTTTGTAACTCTAAAAATTCCAAACTCGATTCCTTTAAACTTCTAAAAATATTTTTGACGATCATGTGAAGTTTCGGAAATTTCGGGAATCATTTTTGAAAATAACTCGTTTTAATGTGTTGTATTTGGGGTTTTCTTAACTCTAAGAATTTTAGAAAGGGGTGAAACACTTGGGGCTTTGGATTAGTTCATTATCTTCTCTTCTTTTCTATTCTTTAAAGAAAATATATTTCTAATCTTTTATTCGAATTATTATCTCATTGTTTACCCTCATTTGCTCTCCTTGAAAATCATGAATCTTTTTCTTCTTTGGGAGTTGTACTATGCCTTTCATTGATTTCATGCAAAATTGGTTAATATTTCTAACACAAGTAAAATAGTTCTGAACTTATAACGAAAACGTAACAATCCTTCAAACATATACTAGCCAATTACTTAGGAATATAGACTGTCTATAAAGACAAGCGTATAGGACATAACGCCGTAGGCCTTTTCTTAATACGTAACCAAACACTGAACTTTTAAAATAAATATCTGATTTTCTTTTCTTTAATTTCATTTGGAAGAAAACTAAAGTGATGACTATCAAGTCAATTAAATTGATACATCCGCGAGTGTATCAATTTAAAACTTGTATAGGCCAATTCAAGAGGCATATGCTAAAAAACTCTATTTTCTGTTCCTCATCCCTTTCCAATTTTTACAGGATGTAGAGGAAGGTAAGTCAAGGGGTTCTTTAACATAACTCGCCTTAACACAAAAAAAAACATTTTCTCTAAAAAACAGTGCACAATTCGAATTTACCATAAAAATTTCTCGTCTCCTATCGCGGGAGCACGTGGGGAAGGTAAGACATGTGGTCGATAATTTCCGGATCGCACAAACCGCCATTAAATATGGGGTATATTTTTATTTAGAAGAGAAAACGAGAAATGGGGAATAGAAAAAATGTGTACAGTTACAGTCGGCTACGCGGGCGCGTCTGGAGCGTTGGATGGAATTATAGCGTTCATCTAGTGACTGTGTTAATGGCGATAACTCTTCTTTTGATTTTCGCCTACACCCGATTACTGATTTTATTTTTATTTTAAAACCTTAAGTGTTAGTTTGAAAATGATTTTTTTCACCTTCTAGCTCTAATATTGATTTTTTAAATACAAAATATTAAAATAAATATGGCAATTATTTTACGAAATTTTTTTTATATATATTTTAGGGTTAAATAAATAATTTTTGAAGATGAAATGGGTACCGCATTTCATTCTAAATTATTACTTTTGTCTTATTGATTTTTCGAAGATTAATTTAAGATAAAATTAGTACAATATTTATCCCAAATAATTTTTGTTTTTGACATTTACCCATAATTAATTTAATTAATTATTACAATAATTAATTTTAAATAATTGTTTTAATTGAGTTTTTGCAATTATTTTGATTTTATTAATTCAAAAATAAATCAAAATATTTATTTTAATATTATAAATTGGAATTTAAATTTTGAATATTTACAAAACTATTCATATATATTTCACTCAATTTTCAAACATATACCACTATCATTTGCTCATTTAAATATTATAATTTCTCAAATATCTATCTCAAATTTGCACAAACTCGTTTTAGAACATTTGTTTTCATGGCATATTACTCTTTAGAATTACACCTACATTGCATAATTATTTCTATTTTAAATATTTATAAAATTTTCATTTATCTATATTTATAATTTTGTGTATAAATAATAATTAAGTTAACTCGATAATCTTCCTTTAAACATTATATATATTATATTTCATATTTTATATTTTAAAATAATTTTTATTTTAATAAAAACATTAAAAAATAAATATATAAGAAAATATGAATAGTTTATAAGTAAGAGATTTAAACTACATTCTATCAAATATTTATATTTATGTTTATAAATTTGTGTATGATATATAAATTAAAATTATTCATGTGTTAACTTGTATATTCTTTTAACTGAAATCAAATTCAAATGGCTATGAACACAATTTTTACCTTTCATTAAACATTATATATATATATATATATATATATATATATATATATATATATATATCCATTTTGTAAATACATATATAAAAAAAAAATCTTTATGATAAATAAAAAACCAAAACATTTGTCTATATAACCTTATAAATGGATGATTATTGTGAGATAAACCAAATCTTCAAAACAATACAAAAATATTTCAAAATTGAGAAGTTAAATCTAATTCGATATCTTAATCTTTCTCCATTAAACATTGACATTCTTTCACAATTATTTCTAAGTCATAAACTTAGAACCCTGAGAAGTTGTATAAATCCTAATAATAGGTGCTGATACCATGTTAAGATATAATTGTTAGAACTTATGAAAAATTTAATGAATAGATGAAACTAAGTTAAAAAAAATATAAAAGTTAAACTACTAAATTATATCAAGTATATTAATAGTTATAAAGATAACAAAAAGGTGTTGTAGTGCAGTAGTTAATAATATTTAAACTTTTCTTATTTCAGGAAAGCTGAGCAAAATACCTAAATTTCAATGTAGGCGAGATCGGCTCGGCAGATGATATCGGTTCGGTAGTTTGACCGGTAGTCGGAACTGCAGGCACAAAAGACTTGCTGGAGAGAGAAATATGATCGTTGTCATATTTCCATTATAAAAGGAGGAAGCTGAAGAGTTGAAAACGGTTAGACGCTCCAGGACGTGCTATCAGATTACGAAGTTAGAGAGAGAAAAAAAACTCTTGTGCGATCTTTTAGAAATCTATAAAGCTATTAAGTGATAAAAACAAACAGAAAAGTTCTGAGTATTTTACATATTTGTAAAAGTGTATTACAATACTGTGTGAGTGTTGTAAAATGAACATCGAGCAATAAATAAGACTCGATTGTATGTTGTATTGTGTGGTGGAATATTTCTTAGTGAATATCCTTCTCATTGTTTGAGAAGAGGGGTGATATATGAGTTTTATTTCCGAACATCCATAAAATTTGTGTCTTGTGTTCTTCATTTATTTTCGGTCACCAAACCAACCGAACCATTTTCCTTTCATTCTAACTGGTCCTTCTCTACTCTTTTCTCCAACCGATCCGTGTGTGTTGCTTCAAGCTGAAACAAACTACTTCTGCACTTGAACCCGGTTCAAGAGTTTGTGACAGTTTGTGTGGTGTTAAGTTTGGTCTTCTTAACCGAATTAGTGCCAACCGGTGTGTGTGTTAAAGAGGTCTCCTTTAGCCAGGCTCCGGTCCTCTATCGGCGATCCCGATCCTAACATACCCCATATCAATTATATTATCATGATCATTTGGACTAATAGATCATATATCTTATGATAATAATGTAGAATCAATAAAAATTATGAATAGCGTTCTTGATCACCATTGTCTCTATTGGTAGGATATTCTTGATCTATATATCTTAAACATTGGTATTAATTTGGCGATCAACCTAGGTTTTTTGGATCACTGTCCCTTTTTGAATCTATGATCTTTATGTGTGGTTTCACCATGCCATAACTTATACCTATAAGGTTATTAAACCTAATTTATCTTATCTCAATATATTTTATTTAAATAAATTTTTAAGATTAAAGATTTAAAGTATCAACCATATAAAATACCCAGTCACACCACCAATATGTATTCTTTCTGATATAAAAACTAGTCTACATATACATATGATGCACGAATTGGTAAAAAAACATTAAACGGAAAAAGTTTTATTTAACAAATTAAAAATTTATATGTATGTAAGGAAATTGGGTCTGGTACCTAACCGTTCCACGCAAATTCGGTTCGGAAGGGTACCGAAACCCTAAAATGGTTCCTAATTTACTAGAAACAATATGGGTACTGTTGCTATATATATATATATATTATTAAAGATATTAAATATATCAATAATTAAAATAAATAGAATATAATTATTATATTCCTTATAATTAGAATTAAATAAATAATAATATCTTTCCTTTTTTAACTAGTAGGTTATACAAATTTAACTATGAATAGCTATGAATATAAAATTCTTGTTGTTCTTAAAAACTCTCTCACTCCTTTATTAAAGTCTCCATGGTATTAGAGCATAAATAAAAAGGGAAAACTCTCTCAATCGATTATATAGCGAATCCTCCAACCATTATCAACTTTCCGCAAATTGCATCGTTAAAGTTGGATCAACAAAATTACATGATATGAGACGATCTCAAATCATGCCAATAATCAAGGGTTATAAATTCAGAAAATTGGTTCAAGAATCAAAGATTCCGATGAAGAAATCTTTGACAGTAATAGTGAACAAATTGACAATCCTGAATTTAAAGTTTGGGAAAAACAGGATCATAGAATACTCTCTTGGATTCAATCAACACTATCAGATTCAATCCTCACATAAATCGTCAGCCCCAACATAGACACAACGCACAAATTGTGGGTAACGTTAGAGAAAAGGTATGCTTCTCAATCTCAAGCGAGACTTATGCAATAAAGAATGCAATTTTAGACAGGAAATAAAGTAAAAAATGGGATGAACGATTATCTACAGATGAAGAAGAACACTACAGATTCTCTTGCACTAGCTAGTGAAACAATTCCAGATCATCATTTTGTAGCCCATATTCTCGGAGGACTAGGACCTGAATATGAAAACCTGATTGTTTCCCTAACCACTCTAATTCAACCAATATCGGTTAATGAACTCACTAGGCACATATTGACTCACGAACAAAGATTCATTGAGTCCACATCGTTTGGTGCACTAGTGGCTAACGTAGCGCATCGGTGTCAAAATCACGGTAAAATGAATCAAAACAATAATCAAACACCTACTAGTTTCCATGCTTCACATTTTTTATCCACCACATCTTCTTTTGGAGGTAAGATTCATAGTATCTATCCCTCTTTTCAGACAGCTAAACCTAATGTCATTGAGTAAAATGTTGGTAATGGGCCATATAATAACAGTTGGCCAAAGAATAAACAAAACTCATCTGGGCCACAAAATTTAACCCAAATAAATAACAAATAAAAAGCTGATGGAAATTTTTGAGGAAACCAAAATGGTGGAAATGACCAAAGTGTACGAATTGTGAAAAAAAAACAGGTCATGTAGCTGAAAGTTGCACATATCATCCAATATGTCAAATTTGCAATCGTCATGTCTATCAAGAAAATATTTGTTAGCATCGGTATGAACTAAAACAATCTACTCCATCAGCAATGATGGCGTTGTCTGCCTCTATATTACACCCCTCATGGTATCTAGACTCCGGTGCATCGGAGTATTTGACAGCTGACTTAAACAATTTTCATACTCATTCTCCTTCTTAAGGTACGAAAAATATTACTTTTGAAAATGGTATGACCTTATCTATTTCTAATATTGGAGAATCTTTCATTCCTAGTAATTTGAGAACACTAAAATTTCAAAATATACTTCATGTACCTGGCACCACTAAGAACTTGTTACGTGTTTCTCGTTTTTCAACTGATAATAATGTATTTTTTGAATTTCACCCAACTTATTGTGCTATTAAGGACCGGGATACGAAGAATGAGTTAATTAGTGGGACACTAAGAGGAGGTCTATATTTTATTGTACCATCATCATATTCTTATCAACAAATTCAATATTTCACATTTTGTTCACCAATGCTTGGGACATCGATCATCTATGACATCTTCTTACGTTATTTCTCGTTTTTATTTACCTTTAATTGGTAGTAGTACATTTACATTTTGTGAAGCTTGTCATATTGGAAAATCTCACAAATTGCCATTTTCTACATCAGTTTCCAAAACTACGTCTCCTCTTGAATTGATATATTCTAATGTTTAGGGACCTGCCCCGGTAACTACTTCATTGGGTTATCGATTTTTTGTTCATTTTGTGGATGATTTTACAGCATATATACTTGGATTTATCCGATAGCTAAAAATCTGATGTACTAAATATTTTACTAAATTTAAAAATTTAGTTGAAAATCAAGTTTATCAGAAAATTAAAACTTTACAAACAGATGGAGCTGGTGAGTATCAGAATCTCACTAATTTGACAGAACATCATGGAATTGACCATCTCTTTTTATATCCACACACAAGTGAACAAAATGGTGTTGTTGAACGCAAAATTCGTCATATAACCGAAATAAGTCTTACCATTTTAGCTAATGCGAGCATAACTTGCAAATTTTGGGATAATGCATTTTTTACAGCAATTATCTTATTCATAGGATTCTCATTCCTATTTTAAATAAATAATCACCTTTTGAGGTTTTATTTAAAAAGCTACCGGATTATGCATCTCTTAAGATGTTTGGATGTGCGTGTTATCCACTCACACAACCTTATAACAACACAAGTTAGATTTTAGATCTATATTATGCGTTTTCTAGGGTTTTAGTCTTGTTCATAAAGGATACAAGTGCTTACATACTCCTTCAAGTTGCGTATATATTTCTCGTCATGTTATATTCAATGAATCTCTATACCCATTCGCTTCATCAACTAGATCAACACTATCATCTACATTATTTACTCCAGTATTTGCTTCATTATTCTCTAATATAAAGGATCATTCACAAATACCACTTGAGGTGAATCATCCGGTGGTAGCAAATCATACTCCAATTGTACCATCCCTACATCATCACCAGATAACACAACACATGCACCTCTAACGACATGAAATGTCATCGAATTCTATAAAAAGTGCTCTGACATGCTCAACACACCCTATGTTAACACATGCTCGAGAACCATTTGAGGCACCAATGGCCAACTCTATTATTTCTTCTGATATTGAACTAACATGTTTTTACTCAGACCATAAAGATTATAATTGGCGTCAGGCTATGTCTTTAGAATTTAATGCTCTCATACATAATCATACATGGTCACTTGTCCCGAGATCCTCTCAATGCAATATTTTTGGATGCAAATGGGTGTTTAAGATCAAACTAAAAGCAAATTGTTCCATTGAAAGATATAAAGCTTGCCTTGTTGCTAAAGGTTTTCATAAACAATCCGGCATTGATTATAGTGATACTTTTAGTCCAATAGTCAAACAAACTACAATCCACATCATTCTATCAACTCGATGTTAGCAATGCTTTCCTTCATGGACATCTTAATGAGGAAGTCTACATGGAACAACCTCATGGGTTCGTGCATTCTAAATTTCCAAATCATGTATACCATCTTCATACAGAAATTTATGGTCTTAAACAAGCCCCACTTGCATGACATTCTACTCTTCAAACATCATTCCACTCTCTAGGTTTTTCGAAATAAGTCTAATACTTCTCTATTTTTATATCACTTAGGAATTGTCACTGCCTATACTTTGATCTATGTTGATGATATTATTTTTACAAGAAATTTTTCATCTTTTATATCTGAAACAATCACACACCTCAAGGATACCTTTCTGGTCAAAGACTTGGGTCCACCACACTATTTTCTCGGGCTCGGAAGCCACTCGTACATCAAGTGGTCTTTTTCTTTCTCAAAACAAATATATAGAAGAAATACTCACACGTGTTGACATGCATCAATCCAAACCCTTACACACTCCGGTAGCTTTGGGATCCTCTTTATCTCGCCATGATGGTAACCCTCTAAGTGATCCCACTATTTATTATAGTATTGTTGGTGCTCTCCAATTTCTTACACTCACACGTCCATAACTAGTGATCCTCCTTTTTTGCTGTCAATCGAGCATGTCAATTTATGCAAGCACCAACTACCACACATTGGGCAACTGTCAAACGTATCTTACGCTATCTTTTTCACACTCCTCGTCATGGTCTACAAATATGTCCAATCACAAACTTTACACTAACTGCGTACTCTGATGCTGATTGAGCCGGATGTTTAGACGATCGTCGTTCCACTACCGGTTATTGTGTGTTCTTAGGCAACAACCTCATATCATGGAATTCCACAGAACAACACGTTGTTGCAAGATCAAGCACCGAATCAGAATATAGAGCACTTGCTCATGCTACTGCTGAACTTGGTTGGCTTAAATAATTTCTTGGTAA
>NW_025919816.1:0-3169 GCF_907164915.1 Impatiens glandulifera | reverse complement strand
GAATACCGTTTATTTAAATTGTTCTCGTTAAAGCAAAATATTTTTCATGGATCGAGATTATTAAACTTGTTATGAAAGTAATAATGGACCGGCTCAATAGGATATAGCTATAAATTTATCTAAAATCACACATCGGGGAAAGTTCTATAACATGAGAACAACTAGAAAATCGGTTTTATTTTTACTCCAAGGGTGGGCACAAAAACAAAACATTCAAACAATTAAAGGAAGACTTAATATGAGATAATGCATCTCATTCGCCCATGCCAGAGACTGATTACTTCATTTGTTTCGAAAGTCTCCACTATTTAAATATGGAACACCATAAAAACGAATAGGAATGAAACACCACTTCAAATCTTCATTTTCGATAGGGATGATCAACTCCTCAACTATCGATCGTTAAGTGACGACCATAATGTCACCGATTTCTATTCCAATTGAAGCGTTTTGAATAAAAACGGAGGAACATGATAATGGGGTCACAATATGGTCTATCTAGAAATGTATTTACCATCACCTAATTATGTGATGGCCAATATATCACGAGTTTGATTCCTAATGTAAGAGTTTTGAATAGAAATGGAGTGTCATGATGGTGGGATGTCATGTTAGTTCTCTTTATTGTTTTTTAAATAAGAACAAAATATTTTAATCATTCAACAAGATAACCTTACTACTGAAGAGTATTAAAAAATAGTTTATTCTGGGAAAAATGACCGAACTAAATCATTTATTTAAATGTGATGGTTCAGATGTGGTGTGAGGAAGTTTATTAGCATCAATGAAAATTCGGTTATGCATGGATAAGGGACCCCTATTCGCCGAGTAGTGAAGTACCAATCTCCGAACCTAATTTTTTATTATTATCCATCCTGACCCCGAACTCGACGGGTATATCTATTTGTATCATCATCACCGATTAGTCGAGTACCCAATCACTAACGGATAACTCATTACCCGATTAAAATATGATATATTTTTCTTTTAAATATACTAATTATTAAAAACACATAAAAAAATTACTTACTTACATAATTATGTTCTAGAAGTTTAACAAATAAAAATTTTGTTGTTATTACATACATGAACTTCAACAAAAAACAAGAGAGATGTTAAAAACAATTAGAGTGAAAGTTGAAGAAAGATGAAATAATGTTAATATTGAAAATAAAAAGTGATAGAGTGGAAAAATATTTTTTTATTAAATAAAATGGAAGATTAAGTGTTATAAGGAACGTAAATTCAAATGATGATGGTGTGTAGTGAGTGTTGTTATAATTAATTAAATAATATATTTAATGTATTTATAATGATGGTTATAAGGGTACCCGATCTATATCCCGTTCCATAGCTTAGCACGTGTCAAGAGACATTGACAATATTGATGGACTACCGCGAGGAAGATCGAGGTTCGGTGTATTTCAACCTTGATTTGCGTGCAAGTCATCTTTTAAAATGAAACATTTAGTTTTTAAAAGATTTTTAAAATACCTGAAGCGGTAAGAAATTAATTATGTAAAAACAATTAATCCTTCATTCAAATTTTAAATAATCTGTGAGGCTAAATAACCATTTAACCTAGACCCGATTTAAATTAAGTAACATAATCAATTTAAAGATTATATATTTTATAATATGAAGTTGTTCATCAAACAATTAATTTATAAAAAAAAATTAAAAACACTCATACTCTGAAATGACCATGAAAGTATCGGTGGCACCAATAGAGACAGGGGTCTAGCTATTGATGACAACTTCGTACAAAAACGGTTTGATAGAAATCCTGTTAGGGATTTAAATCACTTTCTATTTTCACAAACCTTTGAAAACTCTTGAACTATTAAAGTGCGGAAACGTTTTCTTAAGTTTGAAGCTAAGAACCGATGAAGGAGAAGATTACAGAATGCAAATGACACAAAGAGTTGTTTATGGATGTTCGGAGCAAAACTCTCCTACGCCATCCCTTCTTCTAACCTCCGGAAGGATTTTACTATACTTTTATTTATAATCAAATACAGTTACAAAGCTAGCTCACTGTTCAACAGAACAGACTCTGTTCAACTTACAGTATATTGAAGAATATCACTCAGCTAGACAATACTTTGGTTCTATCACTCTCTTAATGTACAAAACCAGTAAACAAGAAAGCAATTCGTGAGATTGTAAGTTAAGTAGTTCGTTCATATGCTTATTGTGTTCTTGTCAAGTGTATGGCTGGCTGTTCATCCGTTGTCCTTGAGGATCTTTAAATAAAGAGCAGGAACCAACAGTCGAATCTTTTATAATGACACGTGGAGAACGCTCATTGGAAAGCCTCCATAGTACACAGGTACAGCAGAAACTAAGCACCATGAACGTGGTTGTACCAATCTGGTAGTGCGAAGAATATTCTTCTAGGATTGTCCTGCAAGAAACAAGTAGTGGAAGAATATTTCCTTACGTGGCATTAGTTTATTGGTTTGCAACTAACTGTCGTACTGATCTTCAAGGAATAGTGGTGCAAGAGTAGCATACAGCTAGTTGATCGTGGGTAGATAAATGTTAGCTTCAAACAACTGCAGAAGCATGGCATTAGACGTTCTTCAATTAGACTGACAAGTTTAATGAAGTTAGATGCCCCCATCTAAAAACAGGATCCATTAGACCACCAGGTCTAATGGAATTAGACGACACGTATAATTACGGTTCCCTTCAGACTAATCTGAAGGAGTTAAACTGCA
This sequence comes from Impatiens glandulifera, assembly GCF_907164915.1. Taxonomy (NCBI): domain Eukaryota; kingdom Viridiplantae; phylum Streptophyta; class Magnoliopsida; order Ericales; family Balsaminaceae; genus Impatiens; species Impatiens glandulifera. The sequence continues at coordinate 446 of NW_025919816.1, read as the reverse complement.
CGTCTAACTTTCATCTGTTAGACGACACGTCTAACTATGTTTCCCTCTAGACTAATCTGAAGAAGTTAGACTACATGTATAAATCTCATCTATTAGACTACACGTCTAACTACGTATCAATTAGACTGCACGTCTAACTACGTATTTGTTAGACTACACTTCTAACTACGTATCTGTTAGACTGCACGTCTAACTACGTATCTGTTAGACTGCACGTCTAACTACGTATCTGTTAGAGTTCACGTCTAACTACGTATCTGTTAGACTACACGTCTAACTACGTATCTATTAGACATCACGTCTAACTACGTATCTGTTAGACTGCACGTCTAACTACGTATATGTTAGACTGCACGTCTAACTACGTATCTGTTAGACTGCACGTCTAACTGCGTATCTGTTAGACTGCACGTCTAATTACGTATCTGTTATGCTGCACGTCTAAC
>NW_025919815.1:0-3002 GCF_907164915.1 Impatiens glandulifera | reverse complement strand
TATACTTACGTTTTCTTGAATTTAAAATTGATTTAAATTTATATTTAACTTGTTTAGTAAACCGAAAATAGGAATCGGACTAAAAGGAAAAGGAAAAGTAAAAGGCACTAAAATGATTAGTCTTTCTTTTTCTTTTTAACATTTATATATAATTAAAAGAAGCTTTATTATATGTTGCCAGATAATGTGAAAATGGATAGCACACCAAATTTGACTTTTGTTTTTCAATTTTTGTTTTTCTTTTTTCTAATCACTTTCTATATTCATAATAATATTTTACAATAATTTTAGAAGAAAAAAAAGAAAAAGAAGCTAATTTTAAAAGTTACAAACTCAAATAGGTTAGTCCAAGTGTTTAAAGGTTTTATAAAAAAAATCAATAAATCAGAAATCTCTTATTTAAATGGTAAATTATAAAATAATAATTAAAAAAAATTATATACTTTGTTTATAAATAATTTATTTTAAATCATATATATAAATATATTTTTCTGGAGTTATTTTATTTTTAATAAGAAATTATAGGAATTATGAACTTTTCTTTTCTACTGATATTTTTAATTTATATGAGTGTTGCATAAGACATTTTTGGGCGTTTCCTTACCAATCATTATATGAATAATAAGTATCATCTAGTAGAGATTTTTGCTACACTATTCTCAGCTTATTTTAGAACTTAAATTAATTGGTCTTTGAAACGAAATTGTATATTATTTATTAAAAAGTTTGTTTTTTTTTGTTTGCAAATTATTCATATAATTTTTTTTTTTAAAAGAGAAATGATTATAACAACATAATTATAACGAAAACAATAGCACAAAATTTATGCAATGTTACAACCCACAAAAAAAAAAAAAAAAACTTTTTTTTTATGTACATTCTCTTTGTGATATTCCACCCCTTATTTATTTTTGGTTTAAAGATGTAATTATTAATGATAGTTAGTTGGGTTTACATATTTTTGCAATAATAATAAATTAATAATAGCTCTGTTCACAGAAACATTAATTGTATTTTATATGTGTTGGATTTATTACTTACTTTTGAAGTATATTTAAATGCTAAATGCAAAATTATAACGCCTCATAAGATCATATTTGGGATTTTTTATGTTTTTTTTATATTTTTATTTTTTCTAAATATCATATTCAGCTCCTCGTAAATATTATGAACTTCTTTATTTTAATTTAAAAAATAATTTTATTTTTCAAATTTTTTAAATATCATGTTCAACACTTTAACAAGGCTATGTTCAAGACTTCTTTTTTTTTATTTTCAAAGAAACTTCAGTTAGTGGCGGACCTACAAGGGGGGCCTTGGGGCCCGGGCCTCCCCCAACCATAAAAGTTTTAAGATATTATATATATATATATATTTATCAAATAAGGTTTTGTCCTTCTGGTTTGGGAGTTGACCTTTTATAGTGGAGGTCAGGTGATCAAACCCTGCCTTTCACATTTTCTTTATATAAATATTTATAATAAATTAACACTTTCTTTTATAAGAAAATTAATCCATAATTATAGTATTCTAATTTCAAATATAATTTTATTAAAATAATTATTATTTTTATTTATATCAACCATATTTTCTAAGATACAATATTTATAATAATAATACATAAATTTTAGTTAATATATAAATAAGATTTATTTATATAATTTAAAATATAAAGAATTATATATAAAATAATGAAAATCATATAAGATTATTATTTATTTTAAAACTACATTTATATTATAATTATATATATATATATATATTTTATTAATTTCAATATAATTAATTAATAATACAAATTACTTATAAAATAAAGATTAAAATAATAATTTATATAAATATAAGGATAAAATAATAATTTATATTAATATAAAGGTAAAATATTATTTTATATTTCTTAGTTTTAAATTAGTTTTAAATTATTACAACAAATAAATGTATTTGTTAGATTTTATTTAGGGGCCTAGGTTATGACACATATCTATTTTTAGTTATTTATTTTATGTTGGATATAGAATAATGGAGATGTTCTATAAACGGATTTTTACTTCTACATCACATGAGCAGTCTGAGCATTCTCAATCAATTAATAAGCCTACTAATGAGTCTAATGTTACCGATCAAATATACATGGTTAGAACATAGCATATCAAAAGATACAACATTTTGTTTTTATGTTATCTTTTTAAGCCTTTAAATAGAGAAAACGTAGATGTTACCTTTATAGGAGATGGGTATAAAAATTGGAAAAGGGCATTAGAAAGATTCAATCAACATATGAGAACTTCAAATAGTTGTCATAATGAAGCTAGAAATCAATTTGAATCATTACAAGATCAAAGACATAACATGAGAAACGTTTTACGTACACATGGCCGTGATATAGAAATAAATTATCGCACCCGTTTAACGACAATGTTTGATGTAACACACTTTCTATTGAGGCAAGGATTACCCTTTCGAGGACATGATGAGTCAAGTAGTTCATCAAATACAGGTAATTTTCTTGAATTGATTGATTGGTATAGTCAACGTAATGAAGATATTTTGTCTTCTTTTTGTACTGACTCATGAACAAGAATAATTTAGTAATTGTGTTTGTTAGTATTTTGCAATTGTGCTTGTTAGTATTTTTATGTAATCACCGAGTAAAATTTTAATTAAAAAATGCATTTATTTGATCGCCCAAAAAAAATGCTACGTTACTATGTATTTAGCCCCCCGAGAAAATATTTCTGGGTCCGCCACTGACTTCAGTCATGAAGTAATGTTCGAAACAATTGACGTATTAATTATTAAAAAAAAATCTGAACACAGGGGTGAGCATTGGGTGGATTAATTCGAAATTCAATTCAATCCGAATCTTAAATACTAATTTGGATTGGATATTTCGGATTGGATTGAGATCGGATCGGATTGAGTTCGGATTGAATTAAATCGGATTGGATTAGGATTATCCAAACTATCTAAATAAAAAAATATTTTTTAATTTATTTTTTTAA
>NW_025919814.1:0-1146 GCF_907164915.1 Impatiens glandulifera | reverse complement strand
AAATAAAACTAAAGAGGAGTGATAGAGGGAGGGTATTTGGTGAGGAAATGACGTGGCATCACATTCATTGGTTGAAAATGTAAAAGTGGGAGAAAAGAGAGAAATTATTTGATTTTTTCAGCGAATAAGATTATGCCACGCCATTCCCTCACCTAATCATTTCTCTAAAACTAAATTGTTTGTTTTCTTGATATTTTTAGCTCAGTTTCTTTTATTTTCTAAAAAATTAAATATAATATTAAAATCTCAATCAAATATATTTTTATTATTATTTTATTTACTTTTCCTTATATATTTTAATTTTTATTATCATTGTTTATTAATTTATTTAATAACACTTTATTTTATTGTATATAATTAAGGCACATTATCTTATTTATTTTAGTGTCAAAAATGAGTGTTTACATCTCTAAGGGCATTTGTACCTGTTTCCTTATTTTGTATCCCTAAAAATAATATAAAATAATAATATCCCTATTTTAGAGAATCAAAATATAAATTATTTTACATCAGCTTCCTTATCCTTATCCTTATCCATATATCATTTAAATATTCATTAAAACAACCAACTTTTCAACCACCTCAACCACTTAATTACTTATTCATATATATTTAAATATTCATGAAAGAGAAAATATATTATTTTATTATTTAGGGATGCTACAGTAATCCCTAAATATAAAGATTCACTATTCATCATCCCTAAAAAATTATAAGGATAGGGAATTTAATAAAGCATTTTTTTACAACTTTTATATTATTTATCTTCATAATAGAGATAGAATACATTTTAAGGATTCTGCTACAAATGCCCTAAATGCCTAATTTTACTAATAGGTTCTCTAATTATATATATATATTTTATGATTTAGTTAATAATTTTAACAATTAGTGAATAATTATGGGTGAGCGAGCATTAAACGGATTAATTCGAAATTCGATCCGAATCTGAAATACTAATTCGGATTGGATTGGATTGGATTGAATCAATTTGCAAGGACACAAGTTTTGTGCTGTGTTAATCTGCTTATTGTTATGTTTATAGCTGGCACATTTAATTAATTGTATTCTTTTTCGCCTTTTGGTATAATGTTCTTTTGACTAGTGATTCCACACCCAAATAAAAAAAAAAACTAAGTGCTTATT
>NW_025919813.1:0-21713 GCF_907164915.1 Impatiens glandulifera | reverse complement strand
TAAACCTTCGTGTTTTACCCTTCCAAACACTTAGAAAATTTTCTGTTTTTTTTAAACAAGGGTCAAAATCGTAGGTTTTCAAATAAACCTTCGGTTTTGATCCTTCCCTTCCCAACACTTATAAAAGTTTCTGTTTTTTTTAACAAGGGTCAAAACCGAAGGTTTTCAAATAAACCTTCGGTTTTGATCCTTCCCAACACTTAGAAAATTTTCTACTTTTTTTAAACAATGGTCAAAACCGAAGGTTTTCAAATAAACCTTCGGTTTTGACCCTTCCCAACACTTATAAAAGTTTCTGTTTTTTTTAATAAGGGTCAAAACCGAAGGTTTTCAAATAAACCTTCGTGTTTGACCCTTCCTAACACTTAGAAAATTTTCTACTTTTTTTAAACAATGGTCAAAACCGAAGGTTTTCAAATAAACCTTCGGTTTTGACCCTTCCCAACACTTAGAAAATTTTCTACTTTTTTTAAACAATGGTCAAAACCGAAGGTTTTCAAATAAACCTTCGTGTTTGACCCTTCCTAACACTTAGAAATTTTTTTGTTTTTTTTAAACAAGGGTCAAAATCGTAGGTTTTCAAATAAACCTTCGGTTTTGATCCTTCCCTTCCCAACACTTATAAAAGTTTCTGTTTTTTTTAACAAGGGTTAAAACTGAAGGTTTTCAAATAAACCTTCGTGTTTGACCCTTCCTAACACTTAGAAATTTTTTTGTTTTTTTAAACAAGGGTCAAAATCGTAGGTTTTCAAATAAACCTTCGGTTTTGTTCCTTCCCTTCCCAACAATTATAGAAAGTTTCTGTTTTTTTTAACAAGGGTTAAAACCGAAGGTTTTCAAATAAACCTTCGGTTTTTACCCTTCCCAACACTTAGAAAATTTTATGTTTTTTTTAAACAATGGTCAAAATCGAAGGTTTTCAAATAAACCTTCGGTTTTGACCCTTCCCTTCCTAACACTTAGAAAATTTTCTGTTTTTTTAAACAATGGTCAAAACCGATGGTTTTCAAATAAACCTTCGATTTTTTCCCCTCCCTTCCTAATACTTAGAAAATTTTCTGTTTTTTTAAACAATGGTCAAAACTGAAGGTTTTCAAATAAACCTTCGGTTTTGACCCTTCCCAACACTTAGAAAATTTTCTACTTTTTTTAAACAATGGTCAAAGCCGAAGGTTTTCAAATAAACCTTTGTGTTTGACCCTTCCAAACACTTAGAAAATTTTCTGTTTTTTTAAACAAGGGTCAAAATCGTGGGTTTTCAAATAAACCTTCGTTTTTGATCCTTCACTTCCCAACACTTATAAAAGTTTCTGTTTTTTTTAACAAGAGTCAAAACCGAAGGTTTTCAAATAAACCTTCGGTTTTGATCCTTCCCAACACTTAGAAAATTTTCTACTTTTTTTAAACAATGGTCAAAACCGAAGGTTTTCAAATAAACCTTCGGTTTTGACCCTTCCCAACACTTAGAAAATTTTCTACTTTTTTTAAACAATGGTCAAAATCGAAGGTTTTCAAATAAACCTTCGTGTTTGACCCTTCCTAACACTTAGAAAATTTTTTGTTTTTTTAAACAAGGGTCAAAATCGTAGGTTTTCAAATAAACCTTCGGTTTTGATCCTTCCCTTCCCAACACTTATAAAAGTTTCTGTTTTTTTAACAAGGGTCAAAACCGAAGGTTTTCAAATAAACCTTCGGTTTTTACCCTTCCCAACACTTAGAAAATTTTATGTTTTTTTTAAACAATGGTCAAAATCGAAGGTTTTCAAATAAACCTTCGGTTTTGACCCTTCCCTTCCTAACACTTAGAAAATTTTCTGTTTTTTTAAACAATGGTCAAAACCGATGGTTTTCAAATAAACCTTTGATTTTTTCCCCTCCCTTCCTAATACTTAGAAAATTTTCTATTTTTTTAAACAATGGTCAAAACTGAAGGTTTTCAAATAAACTTTCGGTTTTGACCCTTCCTAACACTTAGAAAATTTTCTGTTATTTTTTAAACAAGTGTCAAAAACGAAGATTTTGAAATAAACCTTCGGTTTTTACATTTCCCTTCCTAACACTTAGAAAATTTTATATTTTTTATAAGCAATGATCAAAACCGAAGTTTTTCAAATAAACCTTTGTGTTTGACCCTTCCCAACACTTGGAAATTTTCTGTTTTTTTTAAACAAGGGTCAAAATCGAAGGTTTTCAAATAAACCTTCGGTTTTGATCCTTCCCTTCCCAACACTTAGAAAAGTTTTTGTTTTTTTAACAAGGGTCAAAACCGAAGGTTTTCAAATAAACCTTCGGTTTTTACCCTTCCCAACACTTAGAAAATTTTATGTTTTTTTTAAACAAGGGTCAAAACCGAAGGTTTTCAAATAAACCTTCGGTTTTTACCCTTCCCAACACTTAGAAAATTTTCTCTTTTTTTTAAACAAGGGTCAAAACCGAAGGTTTTCAAATGAACCTTCGGTTTTTACCCTTCCCTTCCTAACACTTAGAAATTTTTTTGTTATTTTTAAACAATGGTCAAAACCGAAGGTTTTCAAATAAACCTTCGGTTTTGACCCTTCCCAACACTTAGAAAAATTTTTGTTTTTTAAACAAGGGTCAAAACCGAAGGTTTTCAAATAAACCTTCGGTTTGACCCTTCCCTTCTCAACACTTAGAAAATTTTATGTTATTTTAAACAGGGGTAAAAACCGAAGGTTTTCAAATAAACCTTTGGTTTTGACCCTTCCCAACACTTAGAAATTTTTTTGTTATTTTTAAACAAGGGTCAAAACCAAAGGTTTTCAAATAAACCTTCGGTTTTGACCCTTCTTAACACTTAAAAAATTTTCTCTTTTTTTTAAACAAGGGTCAAAACCAAAGGTTTTCAAATGAACCTTCGGTTTTTACCCTTCCCTTCCTAACACTTAGAAATTTTTTTGTTATTTTTAAACAATGGTCAAAACCGAAGGTTTTCAAATAAACCTTCGGTTTTGACCCTTCCTAACACTTAGAAAATTTTCTGTTTTTTAAACAAGGGTCAAAACCGAAGGTTTTCAAATAAACCTTCGGTTTGACCCTTCCCTTCTCAACACTTAGAAAATTTTCTGTTATTTTTAAACAGGGGTCAAAACCGAAGGTTTTCAAATAAACCTTTGGTTTTGACCCTTCCCAACACTTAGAAATTTTTTTGTTATTTTTAAACAAGGGTCAAAACCGAAGGTTTTCAAATAAACTTTCGATTTATACCCTTCCCTTCCCGACACTTAGAAAATTTTATGTTTTTTTAAACAATGGTCAAAACAGAAGGTTTTCAAATAAACCTTCGGTTTTGACCCTTCCCAACACTTAGAAAATTTTCTACTTTTTTTAAACAATGGTCAAAACCGAAGGTTTTCAAATAAACCTTCGTGTTTTACCCTTCCAAACACTTAGAAAATTTTCTATTTTTTTTAAACAAGGGTCAAAATCGTAGGTTTTCAAATAAACCTTCGGTTTTGATCCTTCCCTTCCCAACACTTATAAAAGTTTCTGTTTTTTTTAACAAGGGTCAAAACCGAAAGTTTTCAAATAAACCTTCGGTTTTGATCCTTCCCAACACTTAGAAAATTTTCTACTTTTTTTAAACAATGGTCAAAACCGAAGGTTTTCAAATAAACCTTCGGTTTTGACCCTTCCCAACACTTAGAAAATTTTCTACTTTTTTTAAATAATGGTCAAAACCGAAGATTTTCAAATAAACCTTCGTGTTTGTCCCTTCCAAACACTTAGAAAATTTTCTGTTTTTTTTAAACAAGTGTCAAAATCGTAGGTTTTCAAATAAACCTTCGTTTTTGATCCTTCACTTCCCAACACTTATAAAAGTTTCTGTTTTTTTTAACAAGGGTCAAAACCGAAGGTTTTCAAATAAACCTTCGGTTTTGATCCTTCCCAACACTTAGAAAATTTTCTACTTTTTTTAAACAATGGTCAAAACCAAAGGTTTTCAAATAAACATTCGGTTTTGACCCTTCCCAACACTTAGAAAATTTTCTACTTTTTTTAAACAATGGTCAAAATCGAAGGTTTTCAAATAAACCTTCGTGTTTGACCCTTCCTAACACTTAGAAAATTTTTTGTTTTTTTTAAACAAGGGTCAAAATCGTAGGTTTTCAAATAAACCTTCGGTTTTGATCCTTCCCTTCCCAACACTTATAAAAGTTTCTGTTTTTTTTAACAAGGGTCAAAACCGATGGTTTTCAAATAAACCTTCGATTTTTTTCCCTCCCTTCCTAATACTTAGAAAATTTTCTGTTTTTTTAAACAATGGTCAAAACTGAAGGTTTTCAAATAAACCTTCGGTTTTGACCCTTCCCAACACTTAGAAAATTTTCTGTTATTTTTTAAACAAGGGTCAAAAACGAAGATTTTGAAATAAACCTTCGGTTTTTACATTTCCCTTTCCAACACTTAGAAAATTTTATATTTTTTTTAAGCAATGGTCAAAACCGAAGTTTTTCAAATAAACCTTTGTGTTTGACCCTTCCCAACACTTGGAAATTTTCTATTTTTTTTAAACAAGGGTCAAAATCGAAGGTTTTTAAATAAATCTTCGGTTTTGATCCTTCCCTTCCCAACACTTAGAAAAGTTTTTGTTTTTTTAACAAATGTCAAAACCGAAGGTTTTCAAATAAACCTTCGGTTTTACCCTTCCCAACACTTAGAAAATTTTATGTTTTTTTAAACAATGGTCAAAATCGAAGGTTTTCAAATAAACCTTCAGTTTTTACCCTTCCCAACACTTAGAAAATTTTATGTTTTTTTTAAACAAGGGTCAAAACCGAAGGTTTTCAAATAAACCTTCGGTTTTGACCCTTCCCAACACTTAGAAAATTTTCTCTTTTTTTTTAAACAAGGGTCAAAACCGAAGGTTTTCAAATGAACCTTCGGTTTTTACCCTTCCCTTCCTGACACTTAGAAATTTTTTTGTTATTTTTAAACAATGGTCAAAACCGAAGGTTTTCAAATAAACCTTCGGTTTTGACCCTTCCCAACACTTAGAAAAATTTCTGTTTTTTAAACAAGGTTCAAAACCGAAGTTTTTCAAATAAACCTTCGGTTTGACCCTTCCCTTCTCAACACTTAGAAAATTTTATGTTATTTTTAAACAGGGGTCAAAACCGAAGGTTTTGAAATAAACCTTTGGTTTTGACCCTTCCCAACACTTAGAAATTTTTTTGTTATTTTTAAACAAGGGTCAAAACCGAAGGTTTTCAAATAAACTTTCGATTTTAACCCTTCCCAACACTTAGAAAAATTTCTCTTTTTTTTAAACAAGGGTCAAAACCAAAGGTTTTCAAATGAACCTTCGGTTTTTACCCTTCCCTTCCTAACACTTAGATATTTTTTTGTTATTTTTAAACAATGGTCAAAACCAAAGGTTTTCAAATAAACCTTCAGTTTTTACCCTTCCCAACATTTAGAAAATTTTATGTTTTTTTTAAACAAGGGTCAAAACCGAAGGTTTTCAAATAAACCTTCAGATTTGAACCTTCCCAACACTTAGAAAATTTTCTTTTTTTTTTAAACAAGGGTCAAAACCGAAGGTTTTCAAATGAACCTTCGGTTTTTACCCTTCCCTTCCTAACACTTAGAAATTTTTTTGTTATTTTTAAACAATGGTCAAAACCGAAGGTTTTCAAATAAACCTTCGGTTTTGACCCTTCATAACACTTAGAAAATTTTCTGTTTTTTAAACAAGGGTCAAAAGGTTTGACACTTCCCTTCTCAACACTTAGAAAATTTTCTGTTATTTTTAAACAGGGGTCAAAACCGAAGGTTTTCAAATAAACCTTTGGTTTTGACCCTTCCCAACAATTAGAAATTTTTTTGTTATTTTTAAACAAGGGTCAAAACCGAAGGTTTTCAAATAAACTTTCGATTTATACCCTTCCCGACACTTAGAAAATTTTATGTTTTTTTAAACAATGGTCAAAACAGAAAGTTTTCAAATAAACCTTCGGTTTTGACCCTTCCCAACACTTAGAAAATTTTCTACTTTTTTTAAACAATGGTCAAAACCGAAGGTTTTCAAATAAACCTTCGTGTTTACCCTTCCAAACACTTAGAAAATTTTCTGTTTTTTTTAAACAAGGGTCAAAATCGTTGGTTTTCAAATAAACCTTCGGTTTTGATCCTTCCCTTCCCAACACTTATAAAAGTTTCTGTTTTTTTTAACAAGGGTCAAAACCGAAGGTTTTCAAATAAACCTTCGGTTTTGATCCTTCCCAACACTTAGAAAATTTTCTACTTTTTTTAAACAATGGTCAAAACCGAATGTTTTCAAATAAACCTTCGGTTTTGACCCTTCCCAACACTTAGAAAATTTTCTACTTTTTATAAACAATGGTCAAAACCGAAGATTTTCAAATAAACCTTCGTGTTTGACCCTTCCCAACACTTAGAAAATTTTCTGTTTTTTTTAAACAAGGGTCAAAATCGTAGGTTTTCAAATAAACCTACGTTTTTGATCCTTCACTTCCCAACACTTATAAAAGTTTCTGTTTTTTTTAACAAGGGTCAAAACCGAAGGTTTTCAAATAAACCTTCGGTTTTGATCCTTCCCAACACTTAGAAAATTTTCTACTTTTTTTAAACAATGGTCAAAACCAAAGGTTTTCAAATAAACCTTCGGTTTTGACCCTTCCCAACACTTAGAAAATTTTCTACTTTTTTTAAACAATGGTCAACATCGAAGGTTTTCAAATAAACCTTCGTGTTTGACCCTTCCTAACACTTAGAAAATTTTTTGTTTTTTTTAAACAAGGGTCAAAATCGTAGGTTTTCAAATAAACCTTCGATTTTGACCCTTCCCTTCCTAACACTTTGAAAATTTTCTGTTTTTTTAAACAATGGTCAAAACCGATGGTTTTCAAATAAACCTTCGATTTTTTCCCCTCCCTTCCTAATACTTAAAAAATTTTATGTTTTTTTAAACAATGGTCAAAACCGAAGGTTTTCAAATAAACCTTCGGTTTTGACCCTTCCCAACACTTAGAAAATTTTCTACTTTTTTTAAACAATGGTCAAAACCGAAGGTTTTCAAATAAACCTTTGTGTTTGACCCTTCCAAACACTTAGAAAATTTTATGTTTTTTTTAAACAAGGGTCAAAATCGTAGGTTTTCAAATAAACCTTCGGTTTTGATCCTTCCCTTCCCAACACTTATAAAAGTTTCTGTTTTTTTTAACAAGGGTCAAAACCGAAGGTTTTCAAATAAACCTTCGGTTTTGATCCTTCCCAACACTTAGAAAATTTTCTACTTTTTTTAAACAATGGTCAAAACCGAAGGTTTTCAAATAAACCTTCGGTTTTGACCCTTCCAAACACTTAGAAAATTTTCTACTTTTTTTAAATAATGGTAAAAACCGATGGTTTTCAAATAAACCTTCGTGTTTGACCCTTCCAAACACTTAGAAAATTTTCTGTTTTTTTTAAACAAGGGTCAAAATCGTAGGTTTTCAAATAAACCTTCGGTTTTGATCCTTCCCTTCCCAACACTTATAAAAGTTTCTGTTTTTTTAACAAGGGTCAAAACCGAAGGTTTTCAAATAAACCTTCGGTTTTTACCCTTCCCAACACTTAGAAAATTTTATGTTTTTTTTAAACAATGGTCAAAATCGAAGGTTTTCAAATAAACCTTCGATTTTGACCCTTCCCTTCCTAACACTTTGAAAATTTTCTGTTTTTTTAAACAATGGTCAAAACCGATGGTTTTAATAAACCTTCGATTTTTTCCCCTCCCTTCCTAATACTTAAAAAATTTTCTGTTTTTTTAAACAATGGTCAAAACTGAAGGTTTTCAAATAAACCTTCGATTTTGACCCTTCCCAACACTTAGAAAATTTTCTGTTATTTTTTAAACAAGGGTCAAAAACGAAGATTTTGAAATAAACCTTCGGTTTTTACATTTCCCTTCCCAACACTTAGAAAATTTTATATTTTTTTTAAGCAATGGTCAAAACCGAAGGTTTTCAAATAAACCTTTGTGTTTGACCCTTCCCAACACTTGGAAATTTTCTGTTTTTTTTAAACAAGGGTCAAAATCGAAGGTTTTCAAATAAACCTTCGGTTTTGATCATTCCCTTCCTAACACTTAGAAAAGTTTTTGTTTTTTTAACAAGTGTCAAAACCGAAGGTTTTCAAATAAACCTTCGGTTTTTACCCTTCCCAACACTTAGAAAATTTTATGTTTTTTTTAAACAATGGTCAAAATCGAAGGTTTTAAAATAAACCTTCGGTTTTGACCCTTCCCTTCCCAACACTTAGAATTTTTTTTGTTATTTTTAAACAAGGGTCAAAACCGAAGGTTTTCAAATAAACCTTCGGTTTTGACCCTTCCCAACACTTAGAAAATTTTCTCTTTTTTTAAACAAGGGTGAAAACCGAAGGTTTTCAAATGAACCTTCAGTTTTTACCCTTCCCTTCCTAACACTTAGAAATTTTTTTGTTATTTTTAAACAATGGTCAAAACCGAAGGTTTTCAAATAAACATTCGGTTTTGACCCATCCCAACACCTAGAAAAATTTCTGTTTTTTAAACAAGGGTCAAAACCGAAGGTTTTCAAATAAACCTTCGGTTTGACCCTTCCCTTCTCAACACTTAGAAAATTTTATGTTATTTTTAAACAGGGGTCAAAACCGAAGGTTTTCAAATAAACCTTTGGTTTTGACCCTTCCCAACACTTAGAATTTTTTTTGTTATTTTTAAACAAGGGTCAAAACCGAAGGTTTTCAAATAAACCTTCGGTTTTGACCCTTCTCAACACTTAGAAAATTTTATGATTTTTTTAAACAAGGGTCAAAATCGAAGGTTTTCAAATAAAACTCCGGTTTTGACCCTTCATTTCCCTTCACTTAGAAAATTTTCTCTTTTTTTTAAACAAGGGTCAAAACCGAAGGTTTTCAAATAAACCTTCGGTTTTTACCCTTCCCTTCCTAATACTTAGAAAATTTTTTGTTATTTTTAAACAATGGTCAAAACCGAAGGTTTTCAAATAAACCTTCGGTTTTGACCCATCCCAACACCTAGAAAAATTTCTGTTTTTTAAACAAGGGTCAAAACCGAAGGTTTTCAAATAAACCTTCGGTTTGACCCTTCCCTTCTCAACACTTAGAAAATTTTATGTTATTTTTAAACAGGGGTCAAAACCGAAGGTTTTCAAATAAACCTTCGGTTTTGACCCTTCCCAACACTTAAAAAATTTTATGTTATTTTTAAACAAGGGTCAAAACCGAAGGTTTTCAAATAAACCTTCGGTTTTGACCCCTCCCAACACTTAGAAAATTTTCTCTTTTTTTTAAACAAGGGTCAAAATCGAAGGTTTTCAAATAAAACTCCGGTTTTGACCCTTCATTTCCCTTCACTTAGAAAATTTTCTCTTTTTTTTAAACAAGGGTCAAAACCGAAGGTTTTCAAATAAACCTTCGGTTTTTACCCTTCCCTTCCTAATACTTAGACTATTTTCTGTTTTTTTAAACAATGGTCAAAACTGAAGGTTTCAAATACACCTTCAGTTTTGACCCTTCCCAACATTTAGAAAATTTTACGTTTATTTTAAACAATGGTCAAAACCGAAGGTTTTCAAATAAACCTTCGGTTGGACCCTTCCCTTCCCAACACTTAGAAAATTTTCTGTTATTTTTTAAACAAGGGTCAAAACCGAAGGTTTTCAAATAAACCTTCGGTTTTTACCTTTGCCTTCCCAACACTTAGAAATTTTCTGTTTTTTTTAAACTATGGTCAAAATCGAAGGTTATCCTTCCCTTCCCAACACTTAGAAAAGTTTCTGTTTTTTTAACAAGGGTCAAAACCGAAGGTTTTAAAATAAACCTTCGGTTTTACCCTTCCCAACACTTAGAAAATTTTATCTTTTTTTTAAAGAAGGGTCAAAACCGAAGGTTTTTAAATGAACCTTCGGTTTTTACCCTTCCCTTCCTAACACTTAGAAAATTTTCTGTTTTTTTAAACAATGGTAAAAACTGAAGGTTTTCAAATAAACCTTCGGTTTTCACCCTTCCCAACACTTAGAAAAATTTCTGTTTTTTTAAACAAGGGTCAAAACCGAAGGTTTTCAAATAAACCTTCGGTTTGACCCTTCCCTTCCCAACACTTAGAAAATTTTATGTTATTTTTAATCTTGTTCATATATCGAAAAAGCTTTAGATAAATAGATTCCATTTTATTTATTTATATGGACTGCAACAATCTTATCTTCCAGCCCAAAGGAGTATACTTTTTTTTGGCAGCTCAATCCGAGCGCTAATAATTAAAATTCTGCCTAAAAATCTCTGAAGGTGATCAAGAAGGCCCCTTTTTTCAGTAGATGAGATTATAGGATGAAAGGTATTATCTCAACGCTTCTTTTCCCTGGCTTGCTTTTTAAAATTCAATTTAGGCCTGCGGTAATGTAATCAGGATTGAATCTCCGAAATTATGATTTTTTTCTATGAAAGCCGAAGGTTTTCAAATAAACCTTCGGTTTTGACCCTTCCCAACATTTAGAAAATTTTCTGTGTCTAGCCTTGATCAAATAAACGGTGATTTGGTAGACACTCCTGAACCGAATCTCAAAAGGAACACAAATCATCCTCCTGAGCTAATTATAGGTGATACTTCAGAACCCGTTCGAACTAGGCGACAAATCCTGGAGGAATATTTCAATTCCTCTTTCATATCCCAGATTGAGCCGAAAAAAGTGGATGAAGCATTGTCAGATCCGGATTGGATCTTGGGAATGCAAGAAGAGTTAAACCAGTTTGAGAGTAACAAAGTCTGGTACATAGTCCCTAGACCGAAAGATCAACCGGTCATAGGAACAAGATGGGTATTTAGAAATAAACTCAATGAAGACGGTTTGGTCACGAGGAACAAAGCCAGATTAGTGGCACAAGGATACAAACAGGAAGAAGGCATTGATTTTGAAGAATCATTTGCCCCTGTAGCTAGGGTTGATGCCATTAGGATTTTTCTAGCCTTTGCCGCTTTCAAAAACTTTAAAGTTTTTCAAATGAATGTCAAAAATGCATTTTTGAATGGTGACCTACGTTAGGAAGTATATGTTGAACAACCACCCGGTTTTAAAAATGCTGACCTTTCTAATCATGTATACCGCTTAAACAAAGCACTATACGGTTTAAAGCAAGCTCCTAGAGCTTGGTATGATACACTAACCGCGTTTCTGTTAAAACATGATTTCACCATCGGTTCGGTGGACAAAACCCTATTTAAATTTGAGAAAAAGGAACACATTCTACTTGTTCAAATATATGTGGATGATATCATATTCGGATCAACTGATCCTAAGCTATGTGATAAATTCTTAACATTGATGACTAACAAATTTGAGATGAGTATGATGGTAGAGTTAAGCTTCTTCCTAGGCCTTCAAGTTAAGCAACTCGAAGGAGGAACTTTCAGCCGTCAACCTAAATACACAAAGGAACTTCTAAAGAAATTCGGGATGGACACATGCTCGTCAGCCGCTACCCCAATGAGCTCATCAGTCAAATTGGACAAGGATGATGACGGTCAGGCAGTAGACCTGACAGCTTACCGAGGAATCATCGATTCTCTCCTATACCTGACAACAAGTAGACCGGATATACTATTTGCGGTCGGTGTGTGCGGAAGATTCTAGGCTAATCCAAAACAATCTCACTACACAACTGCAAAGCGAATCCTGAAATATCTAAAGGGAACCCTTGAAGTCGGTCTGTGGTATCCAAAGGACTCATCTTTTAATCTCACAAGTTACTCAGATGCAAATTATGCAGGTTGTAAAGTTGACCAAAAAAGTACCAGTGGAACATGCCAATTCCTAGGTGATCGGCTTGTTTCATGGCACAACAAGAACTAGACATCGGTTGCCACGTCAACCGCAGAAGCTGAATATCTGGCAGCCGGAAGTTGTTGTTCACAACTTCTATGGATCCAACAACAACTGAAGAATTTCGGTATCACAGCCGAAGAATCTTCGATATTCTGTGATAACACAAGTGCCATAGCAATCACATACAATCCGGTCTTACACTCTAGAACCAAGCACATCGACATAAGGCATCACTTCATCCGGGAACATGTCATGTTGAAGCACATCCGGCTGGAATACGTATCAACAGAACAACAAGTAGCCGATATCTTCACAAAGCCCCTACAGGAAGCTAAGTTTTCTCACTTCAGAAACATACAAAACCGATAATTCTTCCTAAATTGTCGGAATCCGAATTCACTAAGGTACATATTGAAGAACCGCTTTGTCTATCAGCTAGAGTAAACCGACCGGTTACTTAGTGCATGCACCAATTAAACGCATCAGGACCAATGACTGAAAACCGACCGGTTTGGAAATAATGTACTCCGGATTATTTGGCTTCCGAACAAAAGTGGAATAATTATCTGTGTTTAGATTTATCTGTTCTGAAAAGATACATTTTCAAAGCAAAATGGTCATACCTCAAAAGACGTGATGAATGATATCTTTCACCGTCCAGGCCTATGACTTACATCCTAGGTTGTAGACATGCTTATTTCATGCAATATGTTTTACCCTATGGTTAATAGACACTATTACCTGCTACACACCAGATAATACTATCATCCCTCTACTAATATATAAGTTAGGCAAACATTAGACAAAAATATTCACAAGTATCAACTTATCCTCTCACTAAGACAAAAATGTCTCAGTTTCCAAACATTCTCCAAGTTGATTTCGACTCAGCTCAGAGTATATAGCACTATGAAATCTTCAAAATGATTAAGTCACTTGAAGATACCGGTCTAAAATCCTTCCTAGATGACAAACATGTCATTTTCCCCGAAACTGTCCTGGAGTTCTTTTATAACGCCAGGGTTTTCCATGGTACTCCGCATTTCGACACCCTCATTCAATCTAGGGTCGGAGGGACCATATTTGATTTTTTGGAGAGTGACTTCGCCAGATGCTTCGATCTTCCGAAGCAAGGGATCACTGATTTGAACGTCCCGGCCGGACTAAAAGCCGAAATTTCCTTAAGCTTCTCTCGGTCAAATCATCCGGTCAGTGACCACGGTGCTAGGTTATCATTGAGGGCTGAATACCAGCTACTCAATGATATCATCGGTAGGGGAATCCTAGTTAAGGATGTGACCAACACCTACTGTGCTACAACTTTCAACATGATGACTGCTATCACAACAGATACACCGATCAACTGGTCTAGGGTGTTATTCGATGTCCTAATCTGGATGATCAGCATTCGCCAAACCGGCCTTATCCCTTAGATTAGCTGCCTATTCATGGAACTCGGGTTTCCACTTTGTCCGGGTGAAGGACTGAATCAGGCCCAGGTCATAACCAAGGAAGTTGCCGACTCATTCTATGAGCGGTTCGAGAAGGAATGGAAGAGGAAGAACCGACACCTCAACTCCTCCGACAATTAAGTCACTCCTTCCTACAACCGATCATTTTGCTGTACGAACCGGTTGTATTGCTATGATCATTTCGATTTAGTCTATGTTCTTTTCATCTTCAACTATGTCTCTTTCGGTTTCATGTACTTCAAGCTCTTTAATAAAAAGTAACTTTCAATTTCCAACTACATGGGAAATTACACAAACTTAGTTACTTTCTAACTAGATTCTCCACCTCGAGCTCCGCAACCGGTCAAAAGTAAATCCTTCCCGAGGAGTTTTGGAAACATAAATATTCCCTTCATAAATAAGACAAAACTGAATTTCAGCATTAAATGCCCCTATTTTCCCTCAAATCTCAAATCTATATAAGGGACCCCATCTTATCAATTCAACATACCTCCAAACAAATCAGAATCCCTTAAACTTTCTCTCTCTTGACAAACTTTGAAAGAATGTCGAACGGCACACTAAGAAACTATCTATGCATCGACTTCAACTTCGTCCTCACGATTGAGGATATTGAAGTAAAGGAAGTCCTCTTTGAATCCCTGATCGACACCGGCCTTCCGGATTTTCTTGAAGAAGCCGGACCCGTTTTCATTCCAGAAGTAATGGAATTCTTCAGAAATGCTATCATATCCGATGATGCCATTATCTCCATGGTGAAAAATCACCATTATGTTCTTCGCGAAAGCGAATTCTCCCGGATGTTCAGACTGTCCACTGAAGGGTTCTCTAATTTCCCATCCCGGGTGGGCAGTGCAGCGGCTGACTATGCGCAATTTTTCTCCGAACCGAAGTACCGGTGGAGAACCACGGTTTGAAAACCCGCCTCGCCCATCACATCCAACTCCTTCACGAGATCGTCAACCGATCCATTATCTGTCAATCTCCAAATCAACACTATTCAACGAAACTCTTCGACATGATGACCTACATCATCAGCAACACCCCCATCAACTGGTCATCGGTCATCTTCAATAACCTGAAGACCATGGTCGAGACAAAGAAAGGTTTCGGCTATGCCCCTCACATAAGCCGACTCATTCGTACACACCATCAAAATCTTGGACCGGGTACGCCGGTGTACCTATCAAATGTTCTCAACGAGGAAGTGGTGGAGGAGAAACTCTCTAAAATAATCGTTACATAATTTATAATCTTGTATCTTGTGTACTTTAAACCGATCTTTGTATCGGTGTCTATTATGTCCTTCTCTTTTAATCGAATGATCGTTTCGGGTATGCTCCTCACATTAGCAGGTTCCTTCGTACACACAATCAACATCTTGGACCGGGTACCCCGGTGTGCTTCTCAAGTGTCCTCCACAAGGAAATGGTGGTGGACAGATTCAATAGAATGGTAATTACATAAGTCTGTTCCTTTATGTACTGTAAACTGATTCTGTATCGGTATCTTCTATGTCATTCCTTTTTAATGAAATGATCACTTAAATCAATGTGCTCAAAATTTTGTAAAGTCCAAATTCGGTTCGGAATTGCGAAATTAAAAATCGGTTTAAAAGTTCAACCGTTTAAACATAATCCGAGTCATCTCCGGTTAAATAACCGCCTCTTCACCGGTTAAATAATCGCTTCATAATCTGTTATAAGAACAAACCGCTTCATCGCCGGTTGAATAACCGCATCAAAAGCCCGCTCAAAGTTTGTCGCCCATCACTTGCCGCCCAAAGCATTTTGGAGTGAAAATTCCCGCCCAATCCTGATGTGACGGTTCGCGGCGGTTGAAATTCCAACCCGCGACTATAAATAGGGTCCTTAGCCATTTTCTTTCATTCTCACGCGAATCGGCTTTCTCTCTCTAACTCTCAAACCTTTCAAAACTTTCAATCCTTCGATCTCTCGCTTTATTCAACCTACAATAGGTCGCGAATCTGTGATGTTCACCCACATCGTCCAAGTCGACTTCGATGAAGTTCGAGCAAATGGATCGGCGGAGGCAAAACGGGTGTTAACCCAAATCTCCGAATCCGGTCTCGAACATTTTCTGAAGGGGCCATTCGTCTTATATCAAGAGGCGGTTTCCGAGTTCTTTCAAACCGCCGTTCTCAGCGAATAGACGATAACCGCAACCATAGGCGGACAACCATTCAAACTGACTAAGGAGTCGGTTGCTGAAGTACTGCATCTACCAACCGAGGGGAGCGACTTCTCGGTGGTCACGGACGAGGAAACATTCCAGGCGGCTTGCCGGGATCTTTCGGATACGGAGGTCCCTATCGCGGTATCCGGTAAGAAAACCTCACTTAAATCGGTATTTAGACCGCTATGCGAGATTTTCACCAAATCAGTTCAAGCGCGAGGAGGCAACTTTGATAGCCTCACCCGGATAAAGATTGAGATGATTGCCGGCTTGGTCAACGGCACCAAAATCAACTGGGCAAAGGTGGTCTTCACAAACTTATGTGAGATGGTAGACCCGTCATCCAAACGGGCATGGGGATACGCCGTCCCACTAGGTAAACTGATGCGTCACTTCAACGCTAACACCGGTCCTGGTGTTTTCCTCGCCCTAGCAACGTCATTAAATCCCATCAATTCCTTAAACCGGTGGACAAGCAAGGCAAAAAGAAGGCCCCCGGTTCTACAAGGCCGAAAGAAGAGACAAGCTAGAAAGAAAACGGCTCCGGTCAAAGAAAAATCCGGAAGCAAGGTAGATAGGCAACCAACCGGATCGGCTAATCCGCAGTCCGACACCCTCAACACTGAAAATTCGGCATCCAGCTCGGGCCAAACCGCTTCACAACACACCAGAGAAAATCGGACTAGCAAAGGAAAAGAGCCAGTAGTCGAGGAACAATCGGCAAGAACTAACGATGAAGAAACTGGTCCGACTGGGCGAACGGATACCTCGGACGAACACATCCGGCAAACGGGCGAAGACCTCGTCAACCGAATCATGGAAGAAATTCATGAGCAGGCTCACGCGACAACCGACGTATACTATCACTGGGCCCTGAACCGGCAAGAAATATTCTACAACAACATGCTACCGGACCTCTCTGCTGACCGGAAATTCGAGAAGCTGATTGAGATGGAAGCGAAAGTCATCAACCTCACAAAGGCTCAGAGTGTCCTGACCGCCCTCCGACGAAGTAGGATGGTCGAACTACATGCTCGGTTACTGGGGCTAACCGAACACATCCAACGTCTACAAGGAAAGCATATCCTAGGGACAACAGACTTCCAACTTGAGCTCTTGGTGTTGGACATGCTAGCGGTCAAGGAAAAGGAACTGACCGAGGAGATGGCACCGTTAGAGGCGGAGCCCGAGCACCAGGAGGCGTCACACTTCTCCAGTTCCCACCTGAAGATGATGGCGGTCCAAATCCGGCCGAAAATGAGCATTTCTCTCCTCCACCGGAAAAGGAAATCAACAACATCGACCTCAGGACGGGTACACCGCCCACCGATCAGCGAGTCCCTCTTCAAACCGGGGATTCGGTACCGGCTATAACAAAAGATAGAGTAAAGGACCTCATCGAAGAATTTGTCAATGCCACCATTCGGCCATGGCAAAAGAGGATCAAAGAAACCGCGACTAAATCCATTGAGATGATTGAGTCTACAAACAAAGAGCTAGAAACCGCGGTCGGACGGATCACGTCCGTTGAAGACAATTACGGCATGACCGATCAGTTGTACAGTGGCTATACTGACAGAAATAAGGCATTGGAGGAGGAAACTAAGAAGCTGGAGACCGACCTCGCTCTTACCAGCCAAAAGGTTGGTATGACGGAACAAACCCAATTAACAACCGATCAAAGGTTGAATAAGATTGATGAGGATCTGGCTCAATCCGGTGTCCAGGCCGGTTCTACGCTTGAGAGAGTGACGATGCTTGAGGAGAAGCATGCCAAGACTAGGTGGCCGAACTAAAGGCGGTCACCGAACAGGTGGCGGAGTTGATAGCGACAAAGTTGGCTGCCGATAAGGCACTCGAGGAGGCAAATGAGCTCGCGGCCCAAAAGCTTCAGGATGCCTTGGACGAGCAAAACCGACTTCAAAAGGAAACGGCGGAGGCAGGTGCTAACCTGGCCGGACGTTTGCAGACATTCGAAAACATGGGACCGGCCATAGCGGTTCAACAAAATGAGGATGCGGCTCGACTAATCGGCCAACAATCAACATATAATGAATTCGCCGAGGCTCACAAGAAGTCAAAAGCGGTTGCTTTCCCATCCGGTCCGGTTACAAGAAAGAGACAGAATTCTTCTAAGAGGGCGGCAGTTTCAAAGTTATTGGACAGAATTACTGACACGGTTGTCGACCCTCCAAGCAAACCGGTTTCACATGAAGATGAATATCTCGAGGAAGAAGCCATATCGCTAAACAAAAACCGCGAGGTCTTGACGTAGCTCCAATTAGATCGTTTGCTCCACCGACTTCCCCTTTCACCGGTACTTCAGACGGTCAAGGATCTTCCTTCAGGCCTGTTCCACCGGTCAAGGGAAAGGCAACTGTTGAAATGCTGGACAAATTCTTGCCGCCCAGGAGGAAGAAATAGGGGCTTTCTTTACTTATATTTCCTATGTTTACTTCAGTTTAATTTTATATATATCAAGTATTTTTACCTTAGTATTTTTTATATATATCAAGTATTTTTGGAAACCGGCCTACATTTGTATTTTTGCATGGTTTTGAATATTTTATTTAAAATAATCAAAAAGGGAGAAATTGATAAGATAAAAAGATAAAATTATAAAATTTTTCCAAAATTTTTCTCAAAACATTTTCCAAAATTTTTCTCAAAATTTTTCGAAAAATTCTTCTAAGTCAGTTTCCGAAAATCCGGCCAAATAAACTTTTAAAAACAACCGGCCTACATTTGCGTTCTTACATGGTTTTGAATAATTTAAATAAAATAATCAAAAAGGGAGAAATTGTTAGATAAAATTAGATCGGTTAAATAGAACTTAACAAAAACAAACTTCTTGTGCAGGAACGATTAAAGAATTCAACCGGTTAAGAAACTCAACCGGTCAAGCAACCCAACCGACCAAAAACCTGACCGATCAGAAAGACAAGACCGGTCAGATAAGAAGGCCAAAATTGTTGGACATTCGGTCAATTTGAAGTTATGGAAAAACCGGAAGTCATCCGGTTAACATAAACAACCAACCAGTACAAATAGATACTTCGAGTATCTATTGAGAATGATACCGAAGGGACAGACTTTAACATTGCCATATTCATACAAGTCTGAAGAGAATCTGCAGGCTGCAGAAGATCGTCCGACAAGATCTTTCCACTCCGGGATAAATCAGAGGCGCAATCCTCCAGGTACAGGCAACTGTCCAACCGACAATTGCCATATTGAGTAAAAGACAAACCTAGCCGGTTTGACCTACACACTGGAAGCCTAGACCGCCAAGTCTGAATCACTGAACCTCTGCTCAACCAATCAGATTTAAGGAAATGAAATGTGACTGTTGGCACATTTCACCTATAAAAGAAGGAGCTGAAGAGGAGTAAATACAGCTCCAAGAGTTTTCAACAACCCAAGTTCCCATCGTACGGTTTCCAGTCCCACCAACTACAAGCTCTAAGATTTATTGCAAGTTTATCTCTCTACAAGATTTACAGCTTAAGTGTTTATTTGAAGTGTGATTGCAATTCCGGTGAGAATTGTACGAGTGTTTATCGAGCAGAAAATAAGTCTCGGTCGGATTGTGTTTGTGTATTCATTAGTGAATATCCTTCTCGCGGTTTCGAGAGGAAGGGGTGATGTAAGAGTCTATCTCCGAACATCCATAAAAATTGTGTTGTTCTTTACTTTCTGCCGGCCTAACATTCTAACCGATTCTACTTAAACCGACCTACTAAGTCCCAAAACCGACCCACCCAACTCCAAACCGACCTAATCTAAATTCGGTTCTGTCCATCCAGTGTGTGTGCTGCTTCAACCTGAAACAAACCACTTCCACGCTTGAACTCGGTTCAAGGGTTTGTGACAGTTTGTGTAGTATTGAAACCCCGGTGTTAATCTCTAACTGGATTAAACACCAACCATTGAGTGAGACGCGCAAACCGGTCAGACCCCGGTTCCCCAGCCGCGACCTAGATCCTAACAAAGTCTAACTCCGATGATTTACACTGTACGTCTAATTCCGAAAATCAATTAGACTACCCGTCTAATTACTAACATATTAGACTACATGTGTAACTCCGATGAGTTAGAATGTACGTTTAATTCTATTAGACTCACGTCTAATTCCGTGTATTCATTAGACCATCTGTCTAATTAATTACATCTATTAGACTACACGTCTAACTCCGATGAGTTAGATTGTATGTCTAATTCTATTAGACTTACGTCTAATTCCATGTATTCATTAGACCATCCGAATAATTCTTTACATCTATTAGACTACACGTCTAACTCCGATGAGATAGACTGTACGTCTAATTCTATTAGACAAACGTCTAATTTCGTGTATTCATTAGACCATCCGTCTAATTCTTTACACGTCTATTAGACTACACGTCTAACTCCAATGAGTTAGACTGTACGTTTAATTCTATTAGACACACGTCTAATTCCGTTTATTCATTAGACCATCCGTCTAATTCTTTACACGTCTATTAGACTACACGTCTAACTCCGATGAGTTAGACTGTACGTCTAATTCTATTAAACTCACGTCTAATTATATGCAATGAAAGTCAAAATCTGTCTACTGACCCTCATTAGATCCAAGTCTCATAACATGTTGTATCAATACACCTGTATCAAAACTCATAAGTTATTTCATCATCAAAATATCAGTGGTTAAATTATTTCAACCCTTAGTCAAAATAATTTGACCCAACAGACTCGCTTGATGGCTCATCGAGGTTTTTCGAGCCTAATCATATAATATTTTTTTATTATATTTTACTTTTTAATTAAAATTAAAAACATATTGATTGGCTTATTGCTTATGGGCCTCCTAAAATATACTTATAAATTAAAAAATAAACAATAATTTCAAACTCCTCAATTTGGAGAGAGAGAAATCTCTAGAGATTTCACGGCACGATTGGCACGAACGACACGATCGACACAATCAGCAAGAACGGAAAAACAACACGATCGACACAATATCAAGGCCAACATTTCGCTTGTTGTGGTCGCGATTACTAGTCGCTCAAAGTCGCTTGTCAATTCAAGAACGTGCGCACAATCGGCACATTCGGCACGATCGTCACGATCGGCACGATCGGCACAATCGACACAATCAGCATGAACGACACGGTATCGACTCTAATAACTAGGTCATTTATTCATCTGCAAAGCTTGGTTGGAAGGTTAGGGTTTCTAGTTTTCCCTATTCTGTAATAGTTAGGGTTTCTAGTGTACCATATTCTGTTTTTGCTCTGTTTTGTTGTTTTGTTCTGCTATTTATCAAAATGGGAAGAAAGAAAAGCAATACGAATAAGGAAGTCACTGAATTTGTGATGGAAGGTTTAAGGGAGGTAGCTGAAAAAGAAATCGATAGGATTGCTGAAGAAATTATCAATGAAAAACTGGAATGCAACAAAGGTAAAGAACCAATTACTGATATAAATTCTGAAGAAAACGCTGCGGGAAAACAAGGGAAAAATAAAGGAATATGGAAGGTTGGGTATAATGAAAGAGAAAACCTCTTTGGATTTAAAAATCAAATCACAAAGCTACTGATGCATGCAAAGAAAGGAGAGATTGTGCTCAACAAAGAGAAAATAGAGCAAACAACCGTCCAATTGAATATACATTATCTTGAAGATTGGAACCTACTTAGGAAAGAAAAATACGAAAAGATAATAAATAGGTTAGTGGAAACAATGAGAGAGCTAATGAAGTCCCCAAAATCAAAGACCAACTGGAAGGTAAATAAAGTGTTAAATAAATTAGACCGGATAAAAATAAGAACCTAACAAAATAAACTTCTTGTGCAAGAGAACGGTTAAAGAATCGGGATCGGTCAAGTAATTCAACCGGTCAAGCAACACAACCGGCCAAGAACCTAACCGATTAGGAAGACATGACCGGTCAGAAGAGAAGGCCAAAACTGTTGGTCATCCGGTTAACCGGAAGTCATCAGGTTAACCTAAACAACCGATTGGTGCAAATAGATACTTTGAGTATCTGTTGAAGATGATACCAAAGGGATAGATCATAGTATTGCCATATTCATACAAGTCTGTGAATAATCTGCAGGCTGCAGATCTTCCCACTCTGGGATAAATCAGAGGCGCAACCCTCAAGGTGCAGGCTACTGTCCAACCGACAGTTGCCATATTAAGTAAAAGACAAACCC